>NW_005054536.1:531387-541330 GCF_000277835.1 Geospiza fortis | reverse complement strand
CTGCTGAAAACTGGTGAGAAGCTTTATGAAATGCATCCCTTGCTTCATTTGAGCTTTATTTAAGGTGATCTGGATGTTTGAAGGTGATGTTTCTAGGGTAGAAAACAGACTTTGCCACAAGCAGCATGTGTGTGAGGCACAGATTCAGGTGAGGAAATGGTGTGCAACCAAAAGTCCTATCAATCTTCCAAAAGTTGTGAGAGGTCCTGGCTTAAGTTGTAAGCCCTGTTGAGGGACTTGAAGCTGATGGGATGCTTACAGGCATCTGATGGATGGGAATGCATTTCAAGCATTCAGACTGGCTGGGTTTGAGCAGGTGACATGGTGCTGTAAATACCCTTGTCATTTATGTTAGGTCAGAGGGTGAAGTGTTGTTTTATGAGCTTACCTCTGAAAAGATGGAGGGTGTCCAGACCTCATTCATCTTCTGTGCTGTTTCTAAATGTTGTGGTTCCTGTTTTTCTTAAGGGGGAAAAAAAAGTAATTCTAGATTATTTATGTATCTATATGTGTATGTTCAGAAAATAGCAAATTGAGGGCAGTTAGTGTTTTACAGCTCCTCTGTACCATCACAAATAGCTTGTACCTAAAATGTTTGGGTTAAAAACAGCACAACCGCCCCCTCTCCCTGAATGCTCTCCCACACATGCAACTCTGAGGGGAAAAAATAAACTTTACGATTAATTGCAGAGTGCTTGGTATGTGATCTAAGCCAGCAACCGCTCTCAGATCCCACAAGCAGAACCCTTCTGAAGTATCCTTTGTAGGCTCTGCAAGTGTACTCAGAGACGTTTTTGTTTGTAGTTCTATCTTCCCAAAATCTGGCTTTCCCCCTCTTCTGGGTGTGGGATAGCTGCCAGCAGTCAGTGACCCGTGGCCTCCAGCTGCTGCTGGGCCCGGAATGCGCGCTGGGCTCCAGCGGCAGTGGGCGATGGAGGCTGCCCTTCCCTCGGATCTGTGCCCGGTGTGGGTGGCGGGAGCTGGCAGGGCTTGGCCAGAAGTGCAACTCTCGTGGCAGCTCTCAGGAGCTTTCTGGGAACTGGAAAACTCGGGCTTGCTGGATGCGAATAGCCTGGCCTCGGTTCAGGGCAGTTTTAGTTCCTGCCGGGAGCAGCAGCTGGTCGGGGCACTGCAGCCAAAGCCCGTGGGCTTGCACTCAGGGGCATCACATGCTTCATGTACAGCTCCTGTAACACTGTCAACTCTGGGAATTTTTAGATCTGGAGCGTGTCGCTAATAATTTAGTCTTAGATTGCCTATAAATAGCTCCTGGTATCTGAACCTGCCCTTTAATGAGGCTATTTCTGTCACAGTTGGAGGCTTGCACTGGAAATGCTGTACCTGGCATCCCTGCTGGGCTCTTTGTTGTCTTGGTGTGTGCATTTTCTGTTCTCTCCTGGCTGGCTGGTATTTGACAAGGAGGATGTTCCAAGTAATTTTAAGGGTTTTTTTTTTTTTTTGGTATGGACACTGTTGGGATGTACCTGGAAACCAGAATGTAGAGCTGATGCTCCTGAATCTGGCTTGAATTTTTCTGACTGTGGTTCTTTATCAGGGACCAAGAGCACACATGATTTGTCAGATGACAATAATTGATGAAAAGATGTCATTGCAGTCCTATTTTTACCCCCTATGCCAAGCAAGTGTCAGCACAACCTTCTTCAGGCTTTACAGCAAGAACTGGCTGTTCCCAGGGGTCACAGAGTGCTGAAAGCGATGGATAATAGACTTTCTACCTGCTGGGTGCAAGCCTTGCATAAGCAATGTGCAAATTTGAGGCTGAAAGTTTCACAATGGCCTGTTTTGAGTTGACAGATTCCATGTGTATTTGTTTGCAAACAGTCAGCATGGCTTAGGAAGGTCTTTGGAGCAGGAGCCCAGACTCCTGCTAT
Source organism: Geospiza fortis (assembly GCF_000277835.1). Taxonomy (NCBI): domain Eukaryota; kingdom Metazoa; phylum Chordata; class Aves; order Passeriformes; family Thraupidae; genus Geospiza; species Geospiza fortis. Next base: position 539,438 of record NW_005054536.1, on the reverse strand, counting down.
TTGAGCACTCATCCCATTGCTGTTACAGGAATAGTAAGCTGTTATGTGTGTCACTTCACCATTAGAGGGGGAATTTCATATTCAGCAAACGTTGACTTTATATTAATCATCCCAATGGATCACTTGCTGAAGCAAGCAAAAGCCCTAAACAAGAAACTTGGGTTTTAAGTTTTTTATTGTAACGATGCAATTGGAGAAAATTGTTAATTTTAAAAAAAGGTTGAGAAGAGCAGGTGATCTTATGTTTCTGTGACACTAAAATGACAAAGGGTGAAGCCTTATGGTTCTCAGAATGACAGGTGGGTAAGTCAGAGCAAGCAGGGAGCCAGAAGAGTTGGGTATAAATATATAGAAGTAAAATTACCTCTGCAAAACTCCTTTTGGCTCCAGTTGCTGCCAATTCCCCTTCTGTTTGTTCAGCTCTAAGAAGGGAGTCTATATTTAGTAAGGCAAATGTGTATGAAATCTATATCAAAGCATTTTGTGTGACAGGTTTTGGAGGTGGTGGTGGTGGTGAGATTTGGTACAAGGTGCAGGCATTGCAGAAAATTCATTGGTGCTCTATTTTTATAACATGGAATTACTTAATCAATTACATACTCAGCATGGGCTAATGAGCAATGACCTCTCATCCCCCAGACTAACACTGCTCTTGGCACTCAGGTTTGAACTAAGCTGTTGCTGCTCCCTTGATGAAACCCTTCACCCCTTGACAAACCCTTTGCAATGGCATTTTTTAAAACACCTGATTGCTGATGATTCAGTGCAGAGGTGAGGGGCAAACCTTGGCATCTCCAAGAGTGGTGCTGGGGGTGGAAGAAAGCTCTGATTATCCGTCATGTGACCTGACACAGCCTTTGCTGCAACTAAACTTAGTTTGGTATTCAGTGCACCTGTCAGCCTGCTTCTGGCTGTGCCTGTTTGGGAGGATGCACACAGACCTAGACCTTTACCTGGAGCTGCCTCCCACACATCTGAAGGACAGCTGCCTGTCTCTGTTCTGCAAAGGGAAGTTATTTAAACCTCTCTGAGGAGCTGTCCTTTGAGGCATTGGGAAGCTGAGCAAAGCCAGTCTCCACTGCTGCTGTCCCATGGAACTTTGAGTGGTGTCTATGGGAGCTTTGACACTGAGTTTTATGGGGTGTGTAAGTGCAGTCTGCCTCTCTCTTCCCTGCAACAGTTTCCCCTCACAGTATGGCTGTATTGCATCTGTGATTTTTCTTTTCCTTTTCATCAAGGTTTTGCAGATTAGAGAGAATTGCTGAGCAACATCGTGGTTTTTTTTTTTAAAGTGAGTAATAGAATGTCATGATGGCTGTGATCCTAATTATGATCTATGACTCTGAAATCCTGGAAATACCATGTTTTGTGAAAACAAGCTCCTAGTGAACCCTCCAGCAGTGTTGCTATGACAAACCAACCCCAGAGCTAAAGCAGTTGTCTGCCCAGTCCTGCTGCTATTCAACGAAGGTTTGAGGGAGCTGGTCACCTTAGTTTCAGCTACAGCTTGAAATCCCTTATTTAGGCTTTGCTGCTTCTGCAGAAGTAACAAAATCTGTATTCACTTAGGGGCAGCCAACTTCAGGTCTGCGTAAAGAACAGATTTTTTAATACTTTTTAGTTAAGTTCTACTTCTGAAATTCACTGCCAAGGATTATTTAGAGTAAGTGAGCTGATGTTGCAACACGGATCTTGATGTGAACAGAATGCGTGTAAGGGGTTGGAGAGGTAATACTGTATCAATACCCTTTTTGTCTTGGTTTTTAGTTCAGATGGGTTTTAAATAAGGTTTCTAAGGCTTGTACATGCAACCTGAGGAATTCATCTGTGAGTGCCCGGTGGCTCATTGTTGCAGAATATATGCTGTCTTTGTTAAACAATTCCCAGGAGAAATTATTTTGTACTTGACACAGGTGCTCACCTGTGGAATGTTCAGTGTTGTAAAAAAAGGCTATTTCAAGTCTTATTCCAAAGAGAACATTGCCTTTTGTTGAAAGATAGTTGAAGGTTTCCATGTTGTCCTTTTGCTGTGGCAATATGTGTTTTTCAAGATCTACTAGGCAGCATATCTATCATAGCCTTTGTAAAGAAATTGCAATGACCCCTCCTGACTTATTTTTCCAGTGAGATAGCAAGAATAGCACATTATGACACACTTTACTGGAAGCAAAAAGTAGGAAAATAGTGGCTTGAGGTAGGTACATTCAGAAGAAACATTTTCATATTGTAGGAAACTGAAAGGGTTAGAGCATGAAATGTGAGTATTGAGAAATCAGATACAGTAAAAATTCCTTACTAGGAATGGGTGGTTTCTAGAATGTTTCTTAAACTCTTGATATCTGTAGTTGGTATATTGACTGTACTTGTCATAAAATAACCCTGGCCTAAATGCAGTTACCAATATGGATGTGTTTTTTTTTATATAAGAGGGAAAAATAAAATCTTCTTTAGAGATGACACAAATATGTATTTTTGGTCCCTGTTGTAGGCAGATGGAATTATGTATGGCAGAACACTTACCATGGTAACATAGATTATGACAGCTGAGCCATTGACTTTTTTATACTTAAGATCCAGTGGAAGCCACGGAATAACTATAAAAGGTAACATTTCTCTTGCATTTTAAATTATGTTAATGATTATGTATTTCCCTCAGAGCCCGTTTAATGTATAATTTATATAAGTTATGCACTATGAGTAGCAAGTTTAGATGAGCATAAACATGCATATAGAAATCAGTACACATTTGGAGAAATCCTTCTCTTCTAACATGAACACACTGGACAAGGATTTGCTCTTGGTATTTTGCGCTGATTTTCTATCCCTTCTGTGGTTGGAAAACCTGTGCAAGTGTAATTGTATCTCTTGCCTGTAACTAAATATCTCTGTTAAGAACTCTGGCAATAGTGAAAGCACTGTTGCATCCTGATGCATTGGTTACATTACACTATTCATTAGACTGAGAAGTTTTTCTGCTGTGAAGCTGGAAAACACTGAAAATTTTACTCTGGTGGCTGCAACAGTTGGAAACAAGGTATTGGGCAAGATGGGTATCTTCTATTCTCTAAGTGGAAGCTGCAGGCAAAGTTACTTGTGTCTTGATTTAGGCAGCTTTTTATTTGTCTGCATCACGCACAGGACATACAACACAAGTCAGCTTTTAAAGGGCAGATCAGCATCTATGTCAGTTTAAAATAATAAAAAAATATTAAGAAGCCTGTCTCAGGTTTTTGAGATGAGTTGTCATCAGTCATGATTCCCTGCCATGGGCTCTCATGTCTCACCTTCTTGAGGAAGGAACATCCAGTAATCCTGTTTTACCTGACAAGTGCTCTGCTCAGCTGGCATTGAGCTCTTGTTCCAAAGAAAGCAGCCTCAAACCAGCTCTGAAACGTGGTGTGGAGCCATAGCTACACCATCTGTGACCCCAAATGTAAACTCCACAGAGCTGCCTTGTTTGGGTTTACTTGACTTTCAGAGTGCAGGGATTAAAGACCAGTTGGCGTTACCCTGAATATGAGGGAAAAACCCCTACAACTATTAAAAAAACAGAGCCTGGATGCTGCCATCAGAGCACACTATTTGGCTGTGTTGCCTGACAAACACTTTGTGTTAGTAGACATGACAAATATTTCACTTCCGACTCCAAATTTACATTGTTGGGATTGCTGATGGGGAATTTGGACACCAGTGGACATGGGAAATGCTCGTGTTTACCCAGATGCATGAACTAGAGAAGAAAAGTCATGGAACTAGCCAAATATTTGAACAGTGTACGCATTTCAGATATCCTGTGTACAAACTTGTTTGTGTATCATGCTGTCCTCAGGTTTTTAAATGCCCTTGCAAAGGAAGGACTGTAGTTCAACACCTGCACTGCGTCAAGAGCCCTGTGCAAGATTGCCTGGCTTGTGTAGCTGGACAGTCTCTGAAGAGATAACCCAGTAGGAAAAAACCCACCATGTTCAGCCACTGAGCTGTGGAATTACTATGTATGGCCCTAAGTGCTTTTTAATTCAATTTGATTTGTTTTTCTTAAGCTTTTTCATATTTTGGGTATTGGAAGTCTTTGTTTACTGTAAGTTTGCCAGAGCCAGCAAAGTTTGGACCTGTTAATAGACCTGTATGGCAAGAACTCTTAGATAATGAGATCTTGAAATTAGCAACGTGTTCTTCATTGTTGATAATTTTTTCTTTATCTTGTGAGAGGATGAATTTATACCTATTGGAGACCAGATCTGGATTTCCCATGTCTCTGCAAAAGCTTGTCAGGCAGCCTGCTGTTCACTCACACAGAGGAAAATTGTTAGAGCTGAGGTAAGGATATAGATTTTGCTTTCAAACAGCTGCACCCAGGCCTGACAGTTTGTATCCTCACTTCTGGAATTGCCCTGCTGGATTATCAACTGCTTGCAGGCACAGTTGTGTTGGAAGCGTGGTTAACTTCAAGGTGGCACTGATGAGATGGAAGGGTAAGATCAAAAAAATGAGCTTTTCATCCTGGTTTGACATGTATTAATACATCAATAACTGATATGCTGGAACAGCTTTGAGCTAGTTATATATAGCTTTTTAAGAAAAATAAATATACAGCTTCCAAAATGTCACTAGCACCATTTTCATACTGATTGCACTGTTGGGGGTATTGCTGATTCTACAGCTTTTGTGTATTTTCTAGTCATAACTGTGCTATTGGCTGTATTGCTTGATGATTGCAAAACCTCAGCATTCAAATACTCTTAGAAAGAAAAATCAGGCAGTGACTGAGAATTTCAGCAGCAAGTCCCAAGCAATATTATTTTGAATGACTGGTCTCCCCCACAGTGGGACAAATAAACAGGATGCTTGGCTTAAAGGGCCTTAAACCCAGACCTGACTGTGTCAGCTCTTCAGCCTCGTGTTTTGGGTGACTGTGGTTGCCTGCTTGTTCTGTTTCCTACATCTGTTGGGCCAGTGTTAGTGGCTGTTATGTAAATGTGTCCAGAGGCTGAGTTCTATTTAACCAAAGATACTTCCAGTAATAGGGTTGTTTTCTTGGAAGTGCCTGGTTGGCTGTTTTTTTATAGAATGGTCTACCAGACAAAATAGTTTTTGAAAAATGCACTTGAGCTCTAGGCCAGCCCTCCATACACGTGTCCCTTCTTTCAGCCAAAATGTCAGCAGAGAGCCTGATTGAAGCATTTTCCTCTGGGCACATTGAAAATTGTGAAAGATGAGACATAAAATTTCTGATAGCGAATTATTATCAACCAGCAAGAATTGTTGAGAGAATGGAGCATATCTGTAACTGTTGACCTTGATCTAATGGGAATCTATGGGAATGAGAGCATCTAGACACAACTTGTTATGGGAAGCATTTTACTTGGAGCTTTCTCTTTATTAGTCACCTAAGAATTCATTGCAGACAGACATTTCCCATACACATTTTCCTAAGATGCCACTCATGTTGCAACTTTAATGTTCAAATAATTCAGGCATTTCCTAGAGCAATTTTGATGGCTCCAAAGCTGCATTTCTTCCTCTTATTTCCTTCTAATGCTTTAGGAGTGTGGTTTGGAAGGTGTTTTTGTTGGGGCACAGCCTTGAGTCATGCCAGGCCAAGATGCTGACAGATTCTGGTAGTCTTTAAAACTGATACTGAAACAAACCTGGGTTTTGTGAGCATCAGCGCTGGAAACTCAGATGGAAAGGTTAGGGTTTTAAAAAAATGACACCTTTGATGTGACAGCCAGTTAACTTGCTCACCAGCATAAAGCAGAAATCTAGGACTTCAAGGGCTTGGAAAACTGTTTTGATGACATTTGTAATTTATCTGCTTTCAAGTCCAAAACCTATGAAATTCTTCTTTAAAAAGTAACTGGTAAAATTTGCTCTAAAATAAATGTATTCTGGTTACTGTTTTTTGCACAAACCATTTAAGAGATAAATTACAATCATTCGGTGAGGTAATACTCTTCACAGAAGGGGCCCTCTGTAAAAACTGCATTTAACTTAGAGCAACAGCAAAAGGGGATAATTTTTCTACAGGGAAATTGGGGAAGGCCCCTTTTTATGGGAATTGAAAGATACACGGGAGAGAGAAGAGGTAAACAAAACTGACAGTGGGAAAGAAGCAAAGGAAAAACAATGGAAGGCATCAAAGCAATTGGAAATGAAAGCAAAACACTCTGAGCTTTGTCCAACTGTTGACAAATTGCAGCCCAAAATATCTTCCTCATACATGAAAGTGTAAACATTTAAAATATAGTCTTTTATTAAACATGTGTGTGAAGGGGCTAGTTTTTTAATGAGCAAATATCTCAGAACCAAAGTGGCTGACTTCAGTCAAAAAACCCAGTTCCTTTAATTATTTTTTTCATGGGTTGAGTGAAAATGAAACTGGTGTTTTATGTGTCTTCTATGCAAAGTATTTTTTTGAGATTTTTGGGATGAGTTTCAGGATAAAAATTGGCTGGTCATCACCTCACTGCTGTAGTTTTGGCTGAGATTGCCAGGTTAGTACCTCTGCAGTGTATCTGATGCCCAGGGAGGGCTTTTGGCATCAAATGACACAGCAGATAGCAATTCCTCAGTTTTGTTTCTTCTCAGGTATTATTTCAGGCTACAACTACGTAAGATCTGATTTTCTCTGTCTAAAATCTGTACTCAATGCATACTGGTAGCATGCATACCTTGCAAATTTTGGGGAGAGAAAAAAGAAGCACAAGAATTGAATTTAGTGGGAAATCTTGTCCTAAGACTGTCCTACTCCACCTTCATAGGCCAAATTGAGATTGTTCAGGACAAAGTGAGAAAGATGGGGAAGTCATGGATTGCCAGCCAGTTTATTTCCTCAGTGTAAATAGAGCACGTGTTTTCCATCTTTGCTGTTGCTTAATATAGCTTCTCTGTCTGGGAATACAGAAGTTAAAAAGTCAGATGTGTGAAATGTTTGCTGATTTTCCCAGGGACATGCAGAGCTGGCTCTGGGTGACTGCTTGCCCTTCCTGCTGGGCTCCTCCATGGATGGCCTTTGAGCTCATCCCTGTTTTCAGCCTGTAAATGCTCCCTCTCAGTGCTGTGCTTGGCACTTGGCCTTTAGGAGACACTTGAGCCACACTGTGTGTGCTCCCTGCCTTGCTCCATGCCCTAGGACAATTGCAGCCCAACAGCAAGTGCAGTGGAGAGGGGAAATAGTCCAGATTTATTGTGGAGTCTGAGTTTGTGTTTTCCTGAAACAGGGGCTTTCTTCCAGTGGTGTTCAGCAAGTGGCCTTTCTCACAGGAACTGTGCCAGAAGATGGCATTGCTGTACGCAGAGCACTCATCTCCATTGCAACAAGTCATTGGGAGGAGTAGAAAAACTGCAGCCTCCAAGCCCATTAGGCTGAGTCAGGCTGTCAGGAAACGAGTTCGCCTTCATATTGCACGTCAAGGACAGTTCCATTAAAATATATAGTGTGCAAATGTTGTTTTTGTTTCTAATTGTTGCTGTTTAACAAGAAGCTTTTGTTTAGAAGTTCAGATTCATCTGTAGGTTGAGGAGGTGTATCTCAATACCCAGAACTCTTTTTATTTTCAAGTGGGAGAAGGAGACACTATAAAAATCCTCCCTGCTCACACTGCCTCCTGCCAGCATCTTACTCTTTGACTTCAGGCTCTCCTCATTTTCCTCCACACACTGTCTCCCAGCTATCCCTCAGGTGCAGTGGGAAAAATATTTTCAATTAATTTTGTTTGAGAATGGCCTATGTGCAAGAGTAAGCAGCTCTTGGTGCACTCCAAAGGCTTCTGCAGTGAGGAATAGTTGTACTCAATTAAGAAAAATATGCCTTTTCCAAGTTTGTGCTTTATATTTTGTTATCTCAGTGAGTGAACACTGTAGCTCTGATTTCCACAGGCTGTAGGATGAATTGATGTGATAAGACTACAGTTTGTCTTGGGGGAAAAATCAGAATCTAAGTTTTTCTGGATACTGTAGAGTAGATACAGTCTGTGGATCTGTGCTGGTGTAAGGATTACAGTGTGGTCATCTCTGGGAATGCTGACGGGAGCTGCCTGTTGCGGTTTGAG
>NW_005054536.1:528054-531341 GCF_000277835.1 Geospiza fortis | reverse complement strand
GCTTTGGAAAAAGACTTAGGTTGGCTCATGCTTGTGGCTGAACTGCAGGAGATGCCTCTTTCACTCGTGGCCCTAACGCTGAACAGAGATGCACAGAAATTTAATTAGGAGGACGTAATGCTGGAAATGAACCAATACCAGGGAGCTTCCTTTTGCCTGCTCTCTAAATGAAGTTAGATTCCTTTACCAGTAAGGCTTTGAGGGGAAGGAAGGGGAAAGCAAACAACAGTGGAAAAACAAATTGATAAAGTGTAGAACAATTGTTTGAAGTAATCCTTTGATGCAAAAATGACTCCCCAGCATCCTTCAGTGGCTGATTCGGCTGTGTGAGGTTTCCTGATGGGTTTCCATTTAAAACTCCTAGGTTTTAGAAGAAGAAGTCAAGTACATAAGCACTCTCCTTTTTCTTTGCCTTTCTCCTTCCTTGGTCAAAGTGATTCTGTGGGATTTGGTTTGGGGTTAGTGATAGATAACTAAGATGGAGACCCAAATCTGTGGGTAGATGTTGTCTAGCCCTCCCTGAAGGTGGAGCCTCCCCTGGGAGGAATATGGATCCGCTTCTATAAAATTTCTGGTCCATTCTTTCAGGAGCAGTTCCTTTTGGGAAGCATCTCCTGGCTCACTGCTGCCCTTGCCTTTGTGAAGTAACTGTCATGGGAAGTACAATTTAAAACTCCCCAAATGTACCATGTTGCCTTTGAAACACACAAGGCTCTGGTCTCCAGTCATCCAAAGCTGTTCTGTAGCCCTGGGCTAATTGCACTTGGCAGCTGCTTCTCTCTGGCTGCTCTGCCTGGAAGGTGACAATTGTCCTTCCTTCAGTGGTTTACGAGATGGCCCACAAAGGGCTTTTCTCACAGCTGGCCTTTGTGAACTTAGATCTGAAGAGATCGATGCTGGAGAGAATATTTTTCTTCAGTAGCCTGTTGCTGTGCAGACAACTTATTTAATGGTGAAACATTCCTAGCAGGAGAAAACCTGTCATCAAACAGCAGAACAAGGAGCTGTTTTGGCCACTCCTTTTTGTTAGCTAGGTAAGAAAGATAGTTTAATGCCATATTGGACAAGGCATTCTGAAGCTCAGTGGATATGGATGCATCTTTGGGCAGTAACCTGTCGCTTTAGCTTTTTATTTGTGTATTTTTAATTTGAGCTGAGTCTCAAGTCATCAGCCTTTGGCTTGAGCTCAGTTCCGTTCTGCCTGTGGCAAGGCAACTGGACTGCTCAAATGTCAGAAAATGAAACATGGAAGAGCAGCTTTAATTAGTGAAATGACCTGCTCCCCCTAAGAGCTGCTTTGACACCCAATTTACTAAGCAGCATTGAAATATTGCTGCTATCCTCCTCCTTCCCAAGCTCCAATGCATGTGTATATATGTGTATTTCCTTATTAAAAAACTCTCCTCTTTGGCTGTGCTGGGCCTACTACAGAATTTCTTTTGCACTTGGAATTTGCTCCTGTGTAATTCCAGAAGGGGTTAGATTTGAAGTGGGTGCAGTATTATGCTGAACTCTTTATGCAGTTGGAGCTAAAAGCATTATTGATTGCATTTGCTATGAATGAAACAACTTAGATGTATCTGGAAAATGAGAGAAGGAGGAATGGGGAAAAACAAATGAATGTTTCATGCCACATAGTTCAATTGAGCAATTTCCTAGTTTTCATCATTCCTAAGTTCCTTGGTCTTGCACTTGGTGTGTGTTTTGTGCTGCAGGGTTCAGAATGCCCAGCCCCTACTTGCTTTGGTGTCAGAATGATGTTGTAGGTCACATTAGTCATTTTATGTCAGATGTGGAAGCATAATGTAATTAATTTGAAGGGGGAGGGAATGTACAGAAAAAGATCTGTTTAGGTAGTTATGTTGGATTTTATTTTTTTTAAACTTCATTTACAGTTTTAATGGGAGTATTGAGAACTGTTGAATCTTTCTCAGTGTTGGTTCCAGACTGCACTGACAAGAGCTGTGTACAGCTTCACAGAATAACTTCTATTTTTGCATTTCTCCATATTTTCTGTTCTCTTTCTCCCTGATCTCCTGATTTTTTGCAGCACATCAAAGACTATCTTGTGGTTCTTCTTGATGTGCGGTTAATATTTTCTTACTAAAATTATCAAGCCTTATGTGGCTGAAACAATTCAGGCTTCAATGTGTTTGCACGACAAGATTTTTATATGCTTAATTATTGAACTTTTTTTGGTGTAGTGCACAGCTATGAAAATACTTGGTGCCCTTCATTGTAGGTTCCCCTTACTGCACTGAGGAAGCCCTAATATTGTAAAAGCATCACACTTTGTCTGTTCTATGTCCAAGTGATGGTAAATAGGAGGAGAATGAGGTGTTAGCTGTGATCTTTGAACCAGCTGGTATTTTCTGAGTGCCACTGTCCTCATGCAGCTGAACACGTCAGACCACATGAGTCAGTGCATGGAGCTGTTGCAGCAGGGGTCTGTGTTGTGCTGCATCTCCCTGGAGGTGATGACATGCTGCTTGCTCTCTGCCAGCCCTGTGCCATGACATGCCTTTCCTTCTGTCCCTAGTTCTCTCAGCCTCATTTTCCAGGGTTTTGCCTTTGGATGTCCATTGGAGTACTGGCTTAGACTTAATTTCTCACTCCAGCTTTGCACCTCGAACAGGTTGATCAGCCTGGAGAAGAGAATGCTCTGGGGAGACCTCCCAGTATCTAAAGGAGCTCCAAGAGATCTGGAGAGAGACTTGTCACGAGGGCATGGAGTGAGCAGAGGGAGGCCAGATTTATGTTGGATATTAGGAAGAAATTGTCTGTGAGGGTGGTGTGGCCCTGGATGGGGCTAGAGGCAGGACCAGGTTGCTTCCCAGAGAAGCTGGGGCTCCCCCGCCCCATCCCTGGCAGTGTCCAAGGCCTGGTTGGACAGGGCTTGGGGAAGCCTGGTCTAGTGGCAGCTGTCCTTGCCCTTGGCAGGAGTGCTGGAAGGAGATGATCTAGAAGATCCCTTCCAAGCCATTTGGTGATCCCGTGATTATTTGAGCATAGCTGTGCTCCCAGAAGTATATGATCATGCAGCAGTAAAGCAAAATTAGCACTGTTTGCTGGCCCCATTGTGGCTCAGCAAAGCTGTCTCGAAGCAGCTGCTTTGCTTAGTTTCCCCTTTTCCCTGCTCCCGGCACAGCTCGGTGCTTGGTTTGTCCATAACCGGCCAGTCCCAGTCCCAGATGTCCCCTCTGTCCATTCCTGGGGAAAGCGGGGAGCGGGGCAGCGAGCGCAGCGCTGTATGTGTGTAGTCTGTGGCTCCCCATTCCGCCCCGGTG
>NW_005054536.1:491391-527881 GCF_000277835.1 Geospiza fortis | reverse complement strand
GGACGGGCGGCTCGCAGGGACGCAGAGCCGAGGAAGGAATACACCCGTAAGTCACCCGGGGTCCCTGGCCATCCAAGAGCCCGTGCGAGGGTGTCGCGTTTCGTGGCTGTGGTTTGGGTGGTGGGGTTTTGTGGTTTTTCTGTTTCCTATCGGTGTTTGTCAATGGCAACCGCAGAGCTTGTCCTGCGTATGGAACTGTTAAAATGTAAATATCAGGCAGGGATAATCGAGATTTCTGTTTTCCAGCATAAGCAGGAAGTCTGCCTTCTGCCAAAATAACATATCAGGCAGATGAGGGGATCGGGTGGGAAGCCCCCGTTCGTATTGCTGGGTGCAGAAAGAATTTTCTGTGCCATCCCACAGCCGGGTAGCGCTGGTAGGGCACAGGTGCTCTTGCTGCATCTGTGGAAGAGCTGCATGGAAGGGGGGCTTGCCTCAGCTGTGCAAACTCTGCCTCTCTGCAGTCATCAGGTGAGAAACAGCAGAAGGAGATTGGTCAATTTTTTCTGTATCCTCTGTAAAGAGCTGTCCAGAAAAAAAAAAATTCCCTTCAATGTTATGGGAGGCGGTTGCTAGAGGAGATGGTCAGGGTTTTTGGTTCTTGTCTTGGAATGAATGAGGGCTCAGGGGAAGGAAAATGTCCCCAGTCCCTGAGGTTTTCTCCCTTCCCTTTCATTCTCCTCGAGAAGCCTGTCTATCAGACATGCATGCTAAATCCTTGTTTCCTATTTAATTTTCTGTCATGATATAATCAAGCAACACTAGTTAGCATTTCTGATATTAAACATCTGAATGTAGAAGCTGTTCATGTCTGCTGCTCCACCAAACGATTTCCAGGCTCCATTGGCAGCAGTGCACAGATTGTGACTGTGCAGGAGCCAAGGATGGAGCCTAGACTAAGGCCCTTGGGTGTGTCACCTCTTGAAAAGACAGATTGATTTAATCTTTGTTTTTGTTCCCACCTTCCTGTCTTTTTGTATAGGTGAGGAAAAAAGGTGATACCAGAGATGTTAATTCATGTTTTCCATTTTAGTCTTAGTTATGTTCCTCTATTTTTGTTTTTGTTAGGGTGTTGAGGAGGGACAATCCATCCTAAGAACATGCTTCAGCAGCCATGAGTCATTGTACATGGATGGGGTCGTGTCTGTGAAATTCCCCTGTTGCTGTTTGCTTTCCTCATTTTTCTGCAAAGCGGGCTTGAGCTTTGAGGAGGTGTTACTGGAGAGTAGGATGTTGTAGCTGCTGGAAAATGTGTGTGTGAATCTGTTGCACTTTTCACTCCAAAACCTTTCCTTTTTTTTGGTAGCACAAGATGGGAGAGTGGGCTGGTGTGGAAGAGCAAGGAAACACTTTTAATAAGTTCTTCTGCCATTCTGTTTGACTTCGGTGCGTTGTGCATCGGTGTTATTTCCAGGGTCTGTGCTTACAGAAGTGCAGAGGCTGGCACTGGAGGCTGGTTATTGCTTGAGTTAAAGGCCAAGCTAGTACTGGTACTAGTCAGGTTAGCACTGGTGTTCCAGGGCTTCACCTGGTGGCCACAGTGATTGATAAAAAGCACTCTGCTGACCTGGATAGATTTTTGGATCAGCTTCCCAACTGCCCATCTGGATTAATTAGAGACTCTGGATTTCAGCAGGCTCTCCCATTCCCAAACTTGTTTCTAAATGTTTAAAAATAAAATTCAAGTCTTACCTTTCTCTTATTTTGCTAAAACCCAGTAAAAAGCCAAGTATAGTTCTATTATAAATCTGGTTTAGGGTTTTGCCAGATTACTTGGTTGGCTTACATCATTCTGCCTACCCTGGCAAACTGTGGGCATTTCAGTGGTCTGGACACAATCCTTGACTTGTCTTTTCAATCTGTGCACTAAGCTACACTGATACGGTCAATAAATTATCACTTCCAATGCTTCTTGGGTGTTCTCAGAGTAATTAGACCCCTCCTGGCCCTGCTACATTTGTACCTCTGAGGAAATAAGAAAAGCCTCTTGTTACTGGTGATGTCCTCTCCCATGGAGTGATTTACTCTGGTACCTATGTGGCCCTATGGACTCTAATGAATGGGTTTAAAGAGCTGAAAGCAGAATTCTGGGTGATTTTCCTGTCGTGCTCTCCAACAGCTTAAATACGAGGTGGCTTCACTGTAATTTGTAGTCTTGTGGATCCAAGGCTGGAGTCATGTTAATCCATTTTGGAAGCAGTGGGAGGGGAGCCAGTTCCCAACGCTCTCTGAATCGCTTTTTGGGGAAGGTTCTGAATGTAAATCATGACAAGTCCATGACTGGAAAAGAAAAATGTGGCTGTCAGACCATAATGCTTTGGAGGAGTAAATACCATTTAAAGTTTAGTAAATTTTGTGTTCATGGATAACTCTAGTCTTGCACTGCTCTGTGAGCTCTGCATTTGGGTCTCTTTAATTGGTGTCACTCGGGCATAGAGTACAAGCAGATATCTCGTATCGTAAACAAAGCAGCAGATTTAAGTTAATGCTAATGTGTTTGCAGGCTGAGCCAAAAGCTTTTCAGGGTTATTATAACGTGCTGGGCATACAGCCCATCGATCTAAGTGTCTGGAGGAGACAAAAGTTATGGATTGACTCATTGTACGAATCAGCTCATCTGAAAGTCAGATTCTGCTATTTGTTGCCATCGGTAATTTAGTCGTATTAAGTACGGCTGAGGACGGGTGGCAGTGTGGCCAGAATATTGAGATGGGATTTCAGAGATCCCAGGAGACCCATTCCCTGCTTTGCCTCCACAGATTTCCTGTGTGACCTGGGGCAAGTCATTAAATGTTTCGGTAGAGTAGGGTGGGTGGTACCTCCTGCTTTTTCACAGGGTGTGTGAAGATTATTGGGTTAGATCTATTTGTGAGGGGATCATATAAATCAAAATAGAATATCAAGCAGCACATCTGAACAGTGTGTGCCTTGTACGTAACTACACAATACCTGGATCTGTAAGCCAGCCTGTGTATGTGCTTCATACTATAATATACTGAGATGCCTATGTTTTAATTTTGGCAATAAATCCTGTGGGGCAACTATGAGAAAAGCTTTTGTTCACTGTCAGTTCCAACCTAGTGTTCTGAGACTGTTCCAGTTGTTAAACGCAACATTGAAGTTCGCTGTGTACTGACAATGACAAGATCATGCAGGCTCTGATGAGGACTTAAATATGTAATTCCCATGTGCTGGGGATAATGGCATGGAAACCTCTCCTCTGGCAACTGCTGCTGATTGCAAACCAAAATTATTTGTGTATTTAGCTTTGGAAGATTTAACTCCTGAAAGTGGCTCAGTCCCATTCATTGGGAATGCTGGGCCAAGTGTAAAGAGTCTGGGCATCTTAAATTATGTAAACTTGATCCTTCAAATTAACACATATATACAAACTTGGATTTTAAGCTTCACAACCTCAGCCCTTCCTTAGAATAAACCAACAAGATACTGGGATCTTTGGGACACCTGTCTTCTTGGAAGCCAAATATTTGTGTTCCATGACCAACTTCATCAAGGCTGGTTTAACTAGGCAGAACAGAAAGTTCTTAAACTCTGGTACAGCAGCTTTAATTGTGTTGGCCATCTTAAATGGGTGGTGATGTATAGCAACTGGTCAGAGGCTGCTAAAGGTGTTTTTCATATTATGTAACAGTTATAAATTAGGGTTTTACAATCATAAACAGTGCATACTGGTCATGTAAATATGTTTCCTTGCTTTTTTATTTTATCCATTGCTTTTCAGCACTTTGTAGGATTCCCACTTTGTCACAAAGCTCAGCCTTGTTGGCTGTGGGCTGCTGCAGAGGGAAACCTTCCACTTGGAGTGGGCATTTTGAGCAGGAGATGGGATGGATGTGGGTCTGAGTGCCAAGCCCCCAAAAGGCCCAAGGGGTGTGCAGTGTTGAGGCTCCCCCAGCTTCCTCAGCAGCACCAGCTCTTTGGTGTTTTCCCCTTGTGATAGGCATGAGCTGTGTCTCCCTTCAGGTGAGTCTGCTGTCACCATTGTCCAGAATTAGTTTATTTTTTGATAGGTCCTGTTTGAAGAATGTCAGAAATGTGTGTTTGGTGCTCCATGTTTTTCTTGACTAAGTTTCCAGCTCCATGTTTTTCTTGGTTAAGTTTCCAGCAGAACACCTGTTCCACCTCCAGACACTGCTTTTGCCTTCCCACCCCTCCAGCACCTCTTCTGCATCCCTTCTTCAACCTTTGCAGTGAAAGTGGATGCTGGAACTTGTCACTTGACCACCTTCCTGTGCTGTTTCCTTGGCTTTCATCTGGGCCCACGGGTTAAATTCCAAAGACTCTCATATCATTTGCTTCAATTTAGGCTGAGGAAGTATTTTCTTTTTAAATGATTGGCCTGAAAATGATTTCCAAGTTGCTTCTAAAACTTAATTTCAATGTTTTTTAGAGTATCTTCATCCTCCCCCACTCTTTTGTTTTTTCCTAAAGAGGGCTTTCATTTTAATTTTTCCCCAACTTTGTAACAAGGTTTAGAGAGAAGAAGCAAATAAGTTATAAAAATACCTATTTATATTTAAGAAATTTATGCATACGCATGTACATACATCAGTAAAATAGAAAATTTGACTCACCACCTCTTAGCTCACTCTAAAAATTCCTTATGGAAAGTAAGGGAGGGAGAACTTTTTAAAACAAGCAACATACATCATTATTTTAAAAAAAGGTAGTTTAATGAAAATGTTTTCTACAATGTTCCAGAGTCTTGAAAACTGTTTATCAAGATGACTATTTGAATGTAAAGCCATTTTTCACGTGCTAAGCAAAAAATAATGATCCCTTGAGTTTATTTTTACTTACAGTGCACTGATTCACCACTCACTGTTAACAATAGTTGAACCCTATTGGGATTTTTGTTTTGTGGCTCAGCACAGTTTTGAGGCTGTAGCAGTCCTACAGCTGTGTTCCAGTTCCTGAGCTCATAGATGGCAGTGTATGTTTTTTACTTGTGTAAAAAAGTAGGTATATTCCCATCTGCTATTTGAAGCTGTGGAGAGAATACCTAATGCTGTTTCTTTGTTTTCTCTGGGAAAAGATGTAGGGCAGTGGTGAGATTTTAGCACATGCAGGTGACTTAAATCAGTTATGGCTTCACAGTTATAATCTACCTTGAGGGAAACTACAAAATTAGCTGCAAAGGAATTTTACATATTGCACCTTGTACAGAAAGTGCAGTTATTAGCATGGTTTCGATCTTAAACAGGAAGAACCTATTTATAAGACCTTCAATTTCTATTTATTTCTCGAACAGAAAGGTGATGACTACTAGAAATAAGTATTTATCAATTTTTAACAAGATTAATTGATTCAGGAGTTTGATTTCTCTGCTTACAAACAATGTTATGCTTTGAGCTGAAGCAAACATGTCATCATGGGCTCTTTTGGTTTCTCAGTTGTTTTAAATAGTGACAGTGACTTAAAATCTTAATTGTGGGCAGTTAGAGAGAGCCCTGAGCAGCAGAGCAGCCGGGCTCATTTCACACCACACTTTGCCTTGTGGATGTGATGTTCACAAACACAAAACCATGCAGCCTCTTGCCTGCCTCTGTGGAATTCTCAGCCCTGCTGGATGATCCACCTGCTTCCTCCCTGTCACCTGTGGGAGTGAAGGGTGCGGGGTGGAAGTGCTGAGGCCACGCTGCAGGGACCGGGCTCGGGTGAATACCTGGAAAGGAAGGTGGCACTGAGGATGCCTTCCATGGTGCTCCTCAGATTTCATCAGCATGCTGCTCTTATTCAGAGTGACAGCAGATATCTTTATAAATGCAATTAAACCCATTAATCCAAGTTTTCTCAGTGAGATTTGTTTCAGTGAGGCACCTTCCTTGCCTCTTCCCCTGCTGTGGGTGCTCACCGCTCCCAGGTGTCACACACTCATTGGCTTCCTACAGCTGGCACATCAGGTTCTTGACTAGATATTATTAGGAAGATAAAGCATTTCGGGTCTGTCTTTTCTTACATAAAATAGGTTTTGAACAATTGATTGAAAGGCAATAGGTGGAGTGCACACATGGATGAAACAAAATTATTATGTATTATAGAAGAAATTATTGGTTTAATTTTGAAAAAAGAGGGGGTTTTTCCTGGGAGATGAGCAGTGTTCAGCTGTCAGTGTTCCGTAATAATATTGGGTAATTGTGTACAAGCACTTAAAAGGTTTCTATTTCTAATCTGTGAAATGATTCACTGATACTACAGAGCTGCAGGTACTGGAATTCCTATGACACAGTATGTGCCACTGCAGGAGATGGCTCCATTTGTCCCAAGGCATATGAAAATATCCCATCTTTTCTGCTGTGATTTCCATGCAGTGCTGTAACTGTGAGGGAGAGTATAATGGGGGATCCCCTCTTAAATTACCTTCAAGCCTCCTGCTGTCAGCCCAGCACAAAGCACATGGAGTAAGGGGGGCTGAGTGTGTCCAGCAGAGAAGTGTGTGCAAGCCAGGAATGGCTTTCAGGGCCTTCCTGCTGTTCCTTGCCTCTTTTTGCTATCCCAAGAGAATGGTCATGGTGTAGCAAGTAAAAATATTTTTGACACCATTGAATTTCACAGACCTTATCTATTGTTTGTGGGGAGTTTTTGCACTGCCAATTAACACAAGGAATTATATTGGCTGTGAAAGTGTTATTGGAGGATAAAGCAGGGAAAAAGTGATGTGCACTTGTGGCCCCTGTGTCTGATGGAAGATGTGCAAAAAAGGATGGTGAATCTTCCTCTGTCAGATTAGTGACTGCACCAACCATCTGCTCTAATGGTGGCCATAGCACTTTGCACTCAATGCAGTTGTTTGAAAACCATCTGTTTCCAATAGCTGTCTGGATTTAAAAGGAACCTTTTGAAATCCAGGATGAAATGTGAGGAAAAACATCTTAGCTATGATTCTCTTGACCTCCATCTATTTTATGGAAGCTAAACTTGATTATGTCTGTGCACAGTTGCTGTCTAAAGTGTTTTAGTACCTGGCCAGCCCCCTGTTTGTTCTCCTGTGGCTGGAAGCCTCTCATCTTATTGTCCTGTTCCTTGAGCCTTGGTTGCTGCAGCATCACCAGAAGGAAGGATGGCTGCAAGTTTTTACATGCCATGTGTCCATCAGATTGGGTTGCTTTTTTTGTAATCCTGTAGTTAGGTAGTTTTACTGGTTGTCTAAAGCCAGAGTTTAATTTTGCTTTGCTTTTATTTAAAGGCAAAAATACATTTCGACAGTTTGGTTATGAAATCCTGGGGGAAAAAAAGGTGTAGAAACATCTTAAAACTGACTTCAAGAATTACTGAATTGTAAAGCAGCTGGATCATAGGTGACATGTGTTCTCTGACTATTTATAGGATGGTCAGCAGAGAAGAGGGAAGGGATGGCAAACCTGTTCTGTGAGAGTTTTCAAGGTTTCAAAATTAGGTTTATTTTGTTTTCACTTCTTGCTGGTAACTCAGCACTAAGGTGTGTGCTTGGGAGTGTGTTGGCTCTTACCCCTTAAGGAGTTTAAATACAGTGCCTCTACTTATTTCTCAAAATGGAGACATAGATTTAGATACATTTGTGTATATGAAGATAAAAGAAAAATATCAATACAAAAAAAATTATATGGGAAAAAGAACCTTATCAAATGATTCTGTAATCACCTGTCTCTTCAAGGGTTCGTGGCCACTACCCTCACGTGACCTACTTTTTGGAAATCACAGCATTATTCTGTGTGCAGCCTGTGAGATGCAGCCAAACATTACTTTGTGTTGTGCATACAGTGGATATTGATTAAAAATTGCCTTGTATTAAAAAATCTAATGGTGTTGTGGTGATCTTCCCTTTTGAGGAAATGAAGGAGAGAAAATCTGAATATAATAGGGAATGATACAGTGCTCTCAGTCCATCTTCTGAGATTGTCCCTGGCCTGAGTGACAGGCAGTAATTGATGTGCTCTTGTTGCTTTGTCACCTCAGCTTATCTTCATTCTAATTATTGCCACCTGCCTGCTCTGACTGAGCATTTGGTGTGGGTGTTGGGATGGCTCCTGAAGGCCGTGCAGGCTTCATGGCATGAAATACCCTGCCATGGATGAGAAGGACCTGCAGAATTCTGAGTTACTATGGAATATCTGAGCTCTGCAGTGTAAGTCAATGTATGGATGCTGCAAACTATTTAGGGCGTAATTATTGAAAATGTGTTTTTGATCATAACATTGTGGTCACTTTGGCAGAGATTCTCTGTTCCCTGAAGACCTGAACTGTAATATTTTGCAGGTCCTTTAATATTTCATTTTAGCTAAGATCTAATTGAAAGTAATTTGAAAATGTTTCTGCTAAAAATTAGAATTACTTCTGTAAAACTGAGACTAGTATTCTGATTGAATTGCTGGCTGGATTTGATCATTGATGTAATTAGTGCCCAACACAAGCAGTACCAAATAGAAGGTGAGTGTAAAATTGTAACTTTTTTTGTTTCTTTGTTTTTGTTAGTTGATTTTAGTTAAAAACCAAAACATTGCAACACAGCATTGGAGTTTACATGTGATAAACAGAATTTGCTTTTGTTAGTTGAATTACTGGCAAATAACAGTAATTTCTTACATTTTCACAGCATCATCTGCTGTTAATTTACATCCTGATATTTCATGTCCATGTTAATTTAATGCTAATGAGCATGTTGGTAATGATGGCTGTGGCACAGCATATTCAAGTGCTTTATTCTAACCACAGTGCTCAGTTTCTGAAAAGAATCATAGTTTTATGTGCTTAATTCCACCCCTTTATTTGGGTGCTTGTCATTTGCCTTTTTACCCATTTTAGGACTACAAAATGTAAGAATATCTTTAATATAGGCAACTTTTTAGTCTTTCCTGAGAACAAAGGAAAGTGAGTATCAGTGTTCTGCATTAGCTAAAAGATTTTAGCTCCTGTTTTTGATATTTCTTCAGGCAGAATTAGCATAGGAACCACTAAAGTCTGGAATCCCTCCCACCTGATGCAAAGATTTAGCTACTGACTGACAAAGTTTTTTGAAGGGGCAATATGTTTGCAAGGCATTTTGTAAATTAATATATTAGTTTCCATATATGCTAAGCTGCTGTTATAACTTTAACTTTTGGTTTTTTGATGTAACTTTTGTTTTCAAGTGCCTGTTCTCTGGCCCACTGTACACCTGGCTACTAGAATTATAGATATTTACAACCCTCTGTGGCAATAGGAAAAGTTGTTTTAAACTAACTATAAAAACAGGTGGATTTTTTTCCATATTCAGGGCCGTTTGTGTGTAAACAACCAACACTGCACTGATTGTTTCAACATCAGGGAAAGCACTTGCACCTGCCTTGCCTTTGCTGCCCAGCTGTTTATGGCCCCAAATTCCTTAAGTCATTCTGACCCACCACAGTGCTCTTCCTCAGTTGCATCTCCAGCAGCTTCAAAAGGCCTCTCGAAAAACCAAAAAGGCAGAAAAATGGGAAGTTGAAAGGGAAGACAGGTATTCTGCAGAAGTGAGGCACCTGGTTTTCAACAGGTTGGTGGTCCCATGTTTGTAGAGCTTTTGTGGTCAATTTTAGCATCTTAAAATACTCATTTGTGCTGTGAGAATCAGGTAAAGTGTTTTCAATTAATTACTCCCAACCTACTGCTCTTAACTGGGAGAATCTTTCATAGACCAATGAAATATTCAGAATTGCTCAAAAGATTGAGACATGCAGTTGCTACTCATGTAAATGGTAGCTGTGTGGGCTCCCTAATCACTTAAGTAGCATTGAAAAAGCTTGTCCTAGATGTTTTTATTTCTCTGCTGTAGCCAGTGTTTATAGTCTGCTTTGAACAAGACAAAAAATTCATTTTCACTGTACTGAGAGCATATCTGAGAGTGTAGAATTGCTATTTTGAATTAACAGAAACATTATGAAAATGTTCTCTATTCTTTAAAATCAGCATGAAATATTCATCTAAACTGTCAATAAATATTTAAAGGTGATGTGAAATTTTCATGCATTTTAAAGGATAAAATTAATTAAAACATTGTAAGGACTAAAACATTGTACTGAATAGAAGAGTTGTATTAGCATCTGTTAAATGCAGATTTCAGTTACTTGGTTTAATTTAGTGAAAAAAGCAGGAAAACAGGGGGATTTCTTATTAACCATTTGATTTCTCTAACCTGGGATTGGGACATTGGTTTAAGATGCAGAAGACCTGGAATTGCTGTGATCTCTTGGGATAGAATGGAAACTCTTTGTGGTCATTCTGTCAGGACTCTCTTTTGAACTAAGGTCTCCTACTTTGGTGCCTTGTGTCCTTGGAAGGACACACAAATACTTGTGATCTTTGCATGCATGAAGATTATCCTGTATGTTCTGTGCTTTTATTGCCTGCTGGAATCAATCACCTTTTGGGCCTCAGAATGAGGGAGATGCTTAGGACTTGGGAATGAAATTCCTATAAGATTCCTGAATATCAAGAGTTATTAAACAAAGAGCAATTGTTCATTTTAAATTAAAATTAATGTTGTGTTTAAGAAAAGCAATTTAAAGAAAGATGTCTGATATGACAGACCTACAGTCATTTGTGGGTTTTTTTTTAGATTGGAGAAAGATGAGGTTTGATTATTTGGGTGGGTTTTTGTGCCAATACAGATCAGAAGTTAAAATTCTGAAACACTATGGAAAGCAGCTGTCCTTCAAAGTCCCAGCTGTTTCCACAGTGCTGAAAAAAAAATGTAGAGAGAACAGAAGAATAAATATTGGGAAAATGGGGAATGTGTTGTAGAGGAATATCATCCATTCTCATTTTTTTATAGTGGCTCTGAAATTGTGTTCTCAGTTGTGTTTTTGTCTGCAGTGTTAGTGTAAGAGGAGATTCTTTTAGATTTATTCTGCATGGGTGCTTGAAAGATTTTGAAAGTGTGAAGTAAATAGTGTATTTTTGGGAGGGGGGAGTGGAAAATAAACATGGAATGCAAGTGAGTTTGGAGGTGTGCATGCCTCGGTCAGGTTGGTTGGTGCAGCTGGTGACTTAGGTGGAACTGCTCCTGGTTTCTCTTTTTCAAGGGAAATAAAATACTGCAGCTTTATTTCTTCTGGGGTTTATTTGGCACAGTGCTGTTCATACTTCATGGCCTCCTTTGCTACTTGCTTGCCATCTTTGCTTTCAGTCTCCCCTCATATCACTTTCCATTGAGATTCCCCAGGGTCTGGCCCTGGGGTTTTGGCTTGCATTCGGAAGAGGCTTCTGAAATTCTACAAAACCTGACCTGACTGCAAATATTTATATTAGGGACAGGAGGAAAATAAAATGCTTCCTATATGCAAAGGAGACATGTGGTTGCAGTTGTAAGTACCTTACTGAGCAAAGTCCTGCTCTCATGGATTCTCCCATCCCATATCTCAGTTCATGTCTTGCCTGGAAGTGTTTAGAGGGGAGCCTACTGCATTTTTGGGTATTGATGCCAATTTACTATTAACATCTGGAGGAAATTCAGCTTCAGTTCTTCTCCCCACTAAGCTGGCCACTATTATCTTCTAGAAAAAAACACACTTTCAGGAACTTTAAAGTGGTTAATAATGTAAGATCTTTATAAAATTTTACCGAGTTGAAAGGCTTACAAATGAGTATTGTTTAGTACTGCAGCGGAAGTGAAGTCTGCTGTTCCAATACCAGGTCAGGCAACAGAGCCATGATAAGTAATCTCAGTTAAAATGGTTTGTGTTAATTTTCTGCATGTTATGTAAAAATTCGTAGTGCTAATTTTATTGACTAGTTATTATTTCTATGTCTTAATATTCAGATAAAACATCACATTTAACTTAGAGAAACATGAGTGCAAGCCAACAGAGAAACTTTGTTTAAATTTTTGTTATAACGTACATTATTGTTGTTGTTGCAAGGGTAAAAATAAGTGGGAAATTTGGCTGCTTTTCAGTCTGAAAGCCTTGAAATAAATCAGTATTATGATTATCATACTTTGGTGAGTATCTTGAATGCATGTTGTGGTTGGTGTGCTCTGCTCATTACTGAGAGTGCTGCTCAATGCAAACTGCACAGCCAGGAGCAGAGGGACAGCAGGGGCTGCCTCTGCTGACAGGACAGCATTTGCTGAGCAGTGTTGGGAGGTTTCACCTGCTTTGGCAGGAGATTTCCAGTGGCAGCAGGATCATACCCTCAGCCCTGTGCCGCTGATCCCCTGACTCACCTGCTGCACAGCTGAAATCAGAGATGTGCCGCTGCATGCCTGAAGCACAGCAGGTGTTTGCCTCGGATGCAAGTAAAGCGTGGACGCCGTGTCACACAAGAATACAGGCATCTGTTTTCTACTTTGAAGTTACGTAAAATTATCAGCTCTTCAGTGCTTTTTTGTCTATCCAGGATACATTAAATGACAAAGCATTTCTGAGGCAGTTCTGGTATCTCTTAAAATTCAGTATCTCCAGCTGGAAATCAAGAATAAGCATGTAAGAGTTGCTGAGCCTGTTGCATTACAAATGTGAGTGCTGTTTTGGTGGACCAGGGTTCAGAAGCAGGACAGTCTGCAGGTGCAGTGAGATTGCAGGTGCCTGAATGCTGTATCAAGGCTTTAGAACAGATTTTTTACACACGTGTTTTCTACAACTTTTGAGGAGTTGCTTCAGGTGTTGAGGCAGATAACTACTGAAATGAGTTAAGTCTATAAAAATCTGTACATTCACCAGCTCCTGTTGCTGGCTTATCTTTTGGATTAAGGATTAAATGAGTCTAGATGGATGTTGGTGCCTGTAGGTTGTAAGTCTTAGCTAACATTTATAGCTGCTGTCCTGCTTGCAGCCTCATTTAGGAAGTTGAAGGTTATCTTCCCAAGTGGATCAAAATATCACCCCCCCACTCCTGACTCAGCAGAACTTGAGGGCCTGCTGCACTCTGAAAAGGCTCTGTTGTGTCCCAGTGGCTCTCTAATTAGCAGAAAAAAGCAAGTGGGAAATTCCTTTAGCACAGTTGGAGTGAGTGTTGGAACACTTCATGCAAGGCTGAGCTCCAACTCATGGATGCACTGCAGGCAACTCTCCTTCCCTATAGGAATGCCAAGGCCAGGCTGTGCCATGCCAGAGAGCCTGGCTATACCAGCACAGCCTGTGTGAAATACAGACACCTCTTCCTCTGACCCCTGGCAGCTGCTCAGGCACATTAAAGCTGCCCCTTTAAAATAATGAAGGGAGTATCAAGGCAGCATGATCGGTGCTCACTCTCTTGATAACTCAGTGTATTTTGTTTCCTGCTCTCTTGCTGGAAAGCACCAGCATCCTCTTTGCAAGTCTTCATGATGAGACCGTACTAGGGTGCTGTAAATTGGCAAAGCCACTAAGGTGGATCTGCTGTTTTTGCACTCGCTGTTGGAGGTTGGAGATGCTGCAAGCCTCTGAGTTGATTTTTGCATATATGGCTTCATTCTTCTGAGCTGAAGTTACCTGTGGAAATTTTCTGGAAAGGCTTGATCGTTCAAAAGGATCAAAAGAGTATAAAATATTATCTCGGTGGCTATGTAAAATGGTGAAGACTCTATTTTAATGGTTTGTATTTTATAGGCTTTTTTTTTTAGTGTGACATTATCTAGGAGAGGCATGTGCTTTGTAAGACTATTTTGGAGGATTGTCACTGCAGTTTAGGAACAGTCATCCATTGTAAATAACTTTTTGCAGGTTGATGGCTGAATGTGGACAGATATTAAGTGATGCCTATTATTCTGGAAATGGAGTTATGTAGGGATAGAGCACAGAAGGCACGATCCTCTGTGTTAGTGACATTTGAAAGATTTCCATGGAGATTCACTTTGTGGTCAAAATTCTCACAGCAGTGCTCTTGGCTGGAAGGAGCATCCTGCGTGTCAGTCAAGAACAGTTATTTTTTGGCTGAACTGCACTGAAAATATTCTCTTGGGTTCATTTTCTTCTCCTCTTGAGATTGCCCCTTGTGCATTCACAAAGATGCACTACTGCTCCCCACACAGACTCTCAGAGAGATAAATCCAGCTTTTGTCCTGCGGAATTCTTTCAGCCTGGCACTGACAACGCTCCTGGCCTCATCTGATTAAATCTACTTCCCTGCCATGCAACATGACAAATGCTTTTGGTTCAAGTTGAACGGTAAAGCTTTTGCAAACAGGAAAAACAGTTGTCAGCTGTCACTGTTGTGGGACCAAACGCATTTTGTGCTACAACAAGCAGACAAAAAAGCCTCTGAGCCGTACAGCAGATCAAATGGGAAACCCACTCAGGGTACATCCAGTTCTAGTAAGACACGAGTGTGTTTTTATCATGACTTGTTTAACAACACAAGGGAGAACATCTGTTAGAAGTTGGCAATAAGGAAAAATACTGTCTTTTGCTCTCAAGAAAGCCTAGACAATGCAAAATTAGAGGATGCTGTATCATTTGCAAGATGGGATATTTTGAATTTTGATGCTTTGCTTACAAATGTAGCTTTTGACTTACTTAATAATTATTTTTTCAAAAAAATTATCTTTAGAAGAAAAGCTGTATTGAGGAGCTTTGAAGAAAGCTGTTTGGTGACTTTGCTTCAGAAACAAAAATATGAGAGTGAAGTGAGGTTGAAAATGACACCTGGGTCTTTGGCATGGTCCTGGCTATTGAGTTTTTTGTGCTCTGAGTTTTATTCTACCACTGAGAAATTGGGATATTTCTGAGTCTATGCTTCTAAAATTTTATTCCTTGTTTCCTTTGAATACCTGAAAAAAGGAGTGTAGTATACTAGCTCTTTGTTTTCCTTAAATGACTGTGTAGGAATACATGGCTTTTGAACTGGAGTTTGTTTGGGACTCTTTAATCTGGAATATTATAGGTCAGCCTAAAAACTATGCCAAATTTATGCTTAATCTCAAACCCAATGGGCATCTTATATTTCATGCAGAAAGTGCCATGCCTAGTGCAGTGCATTCTGGCATTTCCTTTTAGGGCTGCTCTTAGTCACTGAATCAGTTTTTTGTTAGATACAAGTGAAGTCCAACTGCTAGTACAAGCTTCTGTTTTAAAACCAAGTCAAGCAGAAAATACTTTCTCTGGGTGTTTTCCATCCCATTCCCCATTCAGATGTTTCATGTCTGGAAGGTGGAGGGGGGAGCAGCCCCATCTTTGAGTTGTGGCCACCAGTCTGAAGTTTGCTTCCAATTGCCATCAGTGCTTCTGCACTATGGCCCTCACCCTTTACACCTCCCCAGACTGTAAGGGAGCTCTCCTTCATCAGGCTTTTCATACTGAACAGGGAAATGTTCATCCAAAGTGGCTTCATCCTCCAACTGTTGTGTGGAGCCTTCCTCGGGGATGTATTTTTATAACACATTAATGGCTCAGTAACTGGTGAGAGGAATGAAAAGCTTAGGCCTGTCAGCTAAAAGGGCACTACAAGTCCTCTTTGGTCCTTAATATAGCAAGGACATCTTAATGGCTGGCATTCCTTCTCAGCTTTGTGACTTTCCATTCTGTTTATTTTGTGCTACAGCTGTTCAGGAGTTGTTAGTTACTACCAGTTTTGGGGGAATAATGTAACTGAAATTAAATAGTTGTTTCTGCTATCACCCCCTCTGCTTTGTGAGGTGCCATCCCTCCCTGCTCCCCTAAAATCTCTTGTCACAAGCCAGGAAGGAACTTGCAAGTCTAGCAAGGCTCAGTAATGAAGACAAATTTTTTTTCCCCCGAGCCACATTTACAATCTGCTTTCTTTTAAAAAAATTAGTTCAGTATCTTAATTTTAATTAAATAAAAGACTGTTAGCTAAAGCCTCTTGAACGTGTAGCATGAAAAATAGGAAGGACGCCAAGGAGTTCTGACTGCTGAGATAATTTCATCTTGCAAGTTGGGGCACCAGCCGTGTGTCCTTCAGCTCAGTTTCCAGCCCATCTATTGACATCGGAAGCAGCTTGGCACCCAGTGAATGTCACGGTAAGCCGTGCTGTCACCCTGTCCCTTGTGATGCTGGGAGCACGGTCAGCAGAGGTCGCCTGTCCTGGGAAAGACATGGTAACAAGATCTTGGGTCACGGAGCAAGGAAGCACTGAGGTGTCTCAGAAAATGTGTCAAAACTCATAAGTGCTGTAAACTACTTAGTAACTGGGAATTGAGTTAGCAGTCATTGCTGTTAGGAGTTGTTTGAAATGCTCTCGGTGTGTATATTTATGGAGGACAATTGTCTAATTACTGGCCGTTAATGAGTATCTGTAGTCTCTAAACCTGCTCAGGGAAGTCAGGGATGTCAGATTGATTGATTATTCCCTCAGTTCTTTGTCTCTCCTTTCTCTCTTGTTGAGTATCACAGGCCAAACTCTGCACTCTGTATTGTAGGCAAAGAACAGCTGTGTTGCACTACCTGTTGCTGGATCCTCTCTGTGTGGGATTTGTGTTGTGACCTGACAGCCAGCTGCTGCTTCTCCCTCAGCCTGGAAGCCAGCCTGTGGGAGGGATCAGGGCTGCTGCAGGGCAGCAAGGCAGATGGAGTTTTTTGCTACTACACATTTTTACTGCCCCATCTTCCATGACTGGGTAGCTTTGTGGAGATTTTCCTTTGGTTGTGTTTCCATTACTTATGAGCTCTCTCCCTTTCCCTAAAGGATTAAATAGATTACTTTGCTGCGAACGCCTCGATTGACTTTAGAGGTAGCTTGGATTCAGATATTAGTCTTGCACTTCGGTGCTTTTAAGAAGATTGCTGTAATGGCAGTAAATGAAGCCAAATACAAAATACTGCATTATAGCTTTATGTAGGTAGCGTGTATATGTATAAAAGGGTATATTGAGTTGCCACTGCACCCTCAAGATTTAACTGGCATTTGCAAGACCATGAATTTGCTGTTAACATAGAACAGCTGCAGGAACTTATAGGCTTTAAACTGTTCAAAACCTGTTCAAAACCTATTAAAATCTCTTTAGTGGTCCTTAGGCTTAGGAGGAAGAGAGAATAAATTACTGTTTTGACAGAGTTGCTAGTCTTACAAATAGCCCTAATGGCTTGGAAGGGTTTGCTGAAGTGGGCTCTGAAATGTTAAAGCTCCAGTTAGACGTAACAGTTTTTGGGAGGATGTTTTAAACTGATAATCTTGAGATAGACTTTGGACTTAGAAAGCCTGTCACAGTGAAGGAGTCAGTTCTGTCAGTGCTTTAATGGTTGGGCACACTGGGACTGGCACCATCCCTGCTGGTATGGCATCTGCGACCGAGCTCTCACTGCCGTCCAGGGAATGTGCACAAAGGCAGCTTTGTTCCCTTCTCCTTGACCCCAGGGAATCAGTGCACGGCCAGTGTGCCCAGACCATTTGCTGCAGAAGATCAGGAGCACACTGTGCAGCTCTTGAAGAGCAGGATGCAGGGCCAGCTGGTTTGAAAGTACTTGAGCACAAAAATACATTAATTTTGTTTAAGTTTTAGGCAATGTATAATGGTCTTAGGATACAAATTGAGATTTATATTCCATGTTTACTGCTCTGCAGGATTTAATCTTTTACTTTTTATGTTAGAAGTGGTAACCGGCTGTGGATTTGAACCACTGCAAATGCTCTAAAAACTGAGCTGTGCTCAGTTAAATCTCCCTGGCTGTGGCTTTGTCTGGAAATATGAAGCAAAGGTTCTGTCAGCTAATGCACCCCTACTCCTATGCATCTGATGCCAGTAAGAAAAGTCCTCCATGCAGCTCCACCAAGGACCATCAATTCAGTCTCTAAATAAAATTACTCTCTCTTCTGGTTGGCTGTTGGTTTGGCTTTCAGCCTGCTCTGGGTTAATGGCTTTTTGAAGTGACTTTTAAAAAGCAAACCACAGTGTTGGCTTCTTGCGTGAAGAGTTCTAAGCAGATGCAAGGGCCTGGCATGGAAATCCAAGAAAGCAGTTATTTGGTGGATGCGGGATGAGCCAAAGCACTTATCGGGCATCAGTGGAAGACAGCAGAACTTGACCAGCCCCTGCTGACTCTTGGAATGAGCACTGTGAAGACAAGGCAACTTCATCTAATTTGGGGGACACAGGTCTTGAAGGAAGGAGATTTGTCAGCGTTTTGCAGAGCAGATGGCTGTGTATTGATTTGGATGGAACTATTTTCATTTCAAGTCTTCTGCAGCAGCAGGAAAAATATGATTTCAGTCTCCTAGCTATATTTATGTCTGTAATTGGTTGTTAATACAATTCTGGTCAGAGTTTGCAGGATAATTTCTTTTGTTAGACAGACGGGAGACAGCTTCATCCATTAGTGCTAATCCTATTTCACGGGAAGCTCAATGTTTAAATGTTAGGCAGATTTGCTCCCTGATTGACAGTAACTATTGCATCTTTGTCCCCCTCTAAAACAGGGGGATAAGCATGGATAAAGGTGGTGGTATGGCACCTGCTACTGGGTATTTCTGGAAGAAATTGTTTGGGATTCCAAATGAAGTCTGATCAGCTTTTACTTTGGGGTTCCTGACTCTGTACAGCCTGAGATGCCTTGGGTTGCACAAAATGAAGGTTGTTATGTGGGAGAAATGGAATGGAATTCATTGTCTGCCAATGAGTCACCTCTTTTGAAGTCTGTCTGGTCATTGTTTTCACTGATGAAAGAGAAACATACATGCCAGTTGAGTGGAAGGCTGTGATCCCATCTAGATTGGTAAAGGACAGCAGAAAGATGGGTGTTCCTGCTGGTTGATCTTAAGGAAAGCCAAGGGGAGCTGGTCTTCATTTTGTCCTTTCTAAAAGCCCCAGGCAAATGGCTCAGTGTAACTCTTGCCAAATGGCAAAGCACAAAGGTATTTTTCCTCAGAACTAAGTTTTAAATGTAGCACTTGAAGTTTAACATCTACTTGTTGTGGAGGACCCTCACAACGTTTTAAATCCCAAAGCAGGTGCTGAAAAACAAGTCAGTCAAGTTTTGATTATAACTCAGAATTCCCTGTGCAAGGGGTGTGTGGATAATCATTACAAACTACTGTAGGAAAACTAGCCATAAGAGTGCCTGTGATCAACAGCATCAATTTTTCTCTTTAACCATGAAAATGATGCTTCCCCTTAAAAGAGAAAGGGAGGAAAATGAACCAAACCTGACAACTGGCATGACTCATCAGATAATTCTAGTCAGATGGCAATTATACCTTGAGTTGTCATTTTAAGGACAAGAATCTATAGTAGCACATGTTAAACGCAGTTTAGTAACTCCTGTAGCTGAAGCACGATGGTGATATGTATTCTGAAATGGGTTCATATCCTGGAGAGCTCTGAACTGTAGCTGGAACTTACACTGCACTTGAAAAAGGCTAAACTTGCATAGGGACTAGAGGAGCAAATTGTGCTGCTTTGAAAGAGGAGCATAATAGGAGATCTGCCAGGTTGAAAAAAAAAAGGTTCATTCAGAGGCATCACAGAGTAGGCTGACAGAAGGTAGAAGCAGCAGAACTTGTGCAGGAGATGTCTGAATTTGGCAGGGATTTAAAATTCAGTCTAAAATAAAGTTAGTTGCATGCAGGCAGAGAGAATGTTGAGCCTGTACACTCTGTTCAGTGGGAGCACATTATGGGAATAAGTGATATTTCCATCTGAAATTTTTCAGAAAGCCTGGGCAAGCTTAATGCTGGAAAATAAAGAGTTTAAAGAAATTCTGATGAGTTCTTCACTGAATATGAAAGGTATTTGGTTGTTACAGGTTTCACCTGCACTTTTATAATTTTCAACCTGTGTTGGTTAAGAAAATATCTAAAAAACTGGCATATGGAAAAAGTGGTGGTATGGATGAAATGTGAAATCGTTTTCTTCTCTTTTAGGATATAGTTTTGGTAGCTGAGGACTGTTTAAGTCCATCATACTGTTTATAGGATGTATTGTAAACTGTTACAATTATCTGGAGTATAGAAAGGCAATAATGATAAATGCAGTTCAGTCATAGAGGGGTGCTGGATGGTGTGTGGGTGGGAGAAACAGGAGCTGAGGTTCCCTTGAGATTGGCGGATCCTGGCACATGTGCTTGCAGTCCAGCCTCCTGTGTAGGCTATGGGGGAGGGCAGTGCCAGACCCAAATCTGGGTGCTCAAGGAGCTTGCAGGGTCCTGCTGCCAGGCTGAGCAAGAGGTTTTTCCATCTACTCAGATCCTAGGCAGGAGTTTGGGAGTGAAAAGGAGAGGACAGGACCTCTAACAAGTTCTGAACTCACACCTGCCTGTTTTTTCAGGTTTGGAAAGATTTTACAGAAAAGAGATGCAGTGTGTAATGGTGTAAACCCCATGTTTCTGTGGAAGTGAATGGTGAGCCTGCTGTGCCCATGCTGCCCTTGCTGTTCCCAACTGGAAGATGCACTTCTGTTATGATTTGGGATATAGCACTGTCCAGGGTGTGCTGTCCTGACCTCTGTCTGCCCAAAATATGTTTTGCCAGTAGCTGCTAAGTTGCACAAATGTCTGTACTGAAGATCACATTTGCTGAATGTTTTATGTTTTCATTATTGTGACTGCAATTATGAATTTTTCCGGAGTAAATACACAGAATATGAAAATCAAATTGTTGAGGGCATCAAGTAGCTTTCATTTAGAAATCATGTACGATGGAAGAAAAAAGCAATAATAAAAAAAAAGATCTGAAATTCAATTACTGGATGCTTAGCTGAGGCCAAGTGGGAACATGTCATCTAAACAAATAAAACAACCAAAACCCATTATCCTAATTGTCTTACCTGAGTTATAACCACTGAAAATTTACTGGGGAGCAGTGGAGAGGAAGGTATATATTCATGATACATCTGAGAACATGGAAAATTAATGTATTTTTCCTGTTGCTTTTTTTTAGGTAAGTAACCGAAGGGGACATGAAGAATTGACATTTAAATGGCCAGCATGTTGCAAAAGGTATTTCCATTTAGATTTAATAAGAAATGTGCAAGTAATTAATCAGAGTACATATTTTGAGTTTTTTCCTCCTTTTTTTTTCTTTTGCTCAATTGAGACTATCTTGGCAGAGGAATTAATGAACCTGGGTACAGCTAATTGACTGAAATTTACTTGCTATAAAAGTAGTAATAATAATAATAATGATGGGATGGTGATGATGAATGAAATATTTGTCATTCTTGAGATCTCTTTTTGCACTTTTGATCGCTGGAAAGTCTGCTTTACATGCTGATTATGAACTAATAGATGCATTGCATCTGATTTCTAAGACATGATAGCACTAAGTAACTGTCAGGAAGGTAAACCTGGATTTGATGCCTAAACAGCTCCTTCCTTGGCAGCCAGATGGATATGGAGGTATGTGAAGCCTTATCTTGCATTGGGAAATAATCTACAGCTGTAAATATGCTGTGAACAAAATGCTGGGGTTTCTGCTGGTGCCACCCCCACAGAAGCACCAAAGAAAACCCAGCTCTATTTCATTTGCAGTGACTCTGCTACTGATGATTTTTTCACATGGCTGATAATTGATTATAATTCTGTGGAATGCCTGTTGTCATGTTGCTGTCTGTGAAATCCCTCAGGAGGGTGGAGGTTGATGGGAGAGCCATGGTTACAGAGAGCAATTCCTGTTATTTCCAATTAGAGATAGTAACACAAAGGTCTTTGGAAGAATCCTCACAGAGGTTAAAGGAAGAGGATTCTGGCTTACAAAAATGGCAGTGTTTCCTAATTATTTCCATTAGAGTGAAAGTTATACTTAATCTTTTTGACAAAAGGGTGCCAAGAGGAAGATAGACCTATTGATTAGGAAATGTCTGGGGACAGATCCAAGTTCTGATTTCAGCGAGGCAGAATGGAGATTTATCCCTGAATTTCCTGCTTCTGAAAAGATTATGGAGTCTAATAGATTGTTATCGGTTCTCCTTCCATCAATTTTGAGTTAAAAATCCCAGACTATATTGGACACAAAAATTAAGTATTCTCTGACAAGATTTTTGGCTGAAAAATGCTGTTTTTGCCTTATATAGACTTTTCACTGTTGGCTGCATGGAACTACTTTATCTTTCTCTGCTGTTCTTCCTGATTTTCCTTTGTCTGCTCTGGGATTTAGTTGACAAAGAAATGTCATGGAGAAACAAAGGCTCACCTGAAGCTGAGTTAGTGACCTGAGTTTGGGAAAATTTTGGTTTAAGAACAAATCTGTCCAACTCAAACTTTGGTTGCACTTAATTATTCTGATTTGCATTTTAAATAAGAAGTATTTTGCAAGATGGGGTACAGATGTGTTGCAGTTGAGCAAGAAAAGAAATCGATTTGTTTCTTTCCTGAAGCTTGCTGCAGTTTTACTGTCTGTGAACAGAAGCACAGACATATCAATGTGTACAAGTTCTGCTTTTTATGAGTGAATAAGTGCCTTTGTGGGAACTAAAAGGTCTTTTCTATTCCCCAGAGAGTTCCACAACATGATTTTAGCCTTTGAAAAGAGAAAGTTCTTGGCTAACATTCAAACAAAATGCTGCTGCTTGTGGCCACTCCAGATTTTTTTTTTGAGGAGCCAGACATTTAAAAAACCCATCAGTTTTGAAGGGGAGGCAAACCTTGCAGAAATTTGGGAATGAAGGAGAAACCCACAGTACAGTACAGTCATTGCTTTCTGCACATGGTGTTCTGAGCACCAAGAACCCCTGGTTACTTGGAACTGATAAAAATTTATATAAAATCAGCAGTAACTACTTGTGCACTAGTTTTATATAGCAAGCAACAGTATTAGATCTGGTGCAAGGCTTACCAAGTGCCTCATGTGTTTGCCCAGTGTAAAATGAATTCAAGTTGGTCCTGGTTACATTTATGTCCCATGGGCTACACTAGGATGCATTGTGGGGAAACAGATATAATGGTATGAAAAGATGAAATTAGTGATTTTTTTCAGGCAATTTAGTTTATTACGTTTGACATCCTATCAGGTCTCTGAAACATAACTAGAAGCTTTCTCTTGGAAACATGTCGTGTCCTGTCTGTCTTAATGACCATCAGTAGCTGCTGCAATTATGTACCTTCTATCAGAAGCCAGCAGAGACTCTGCTGCTGAGGAATACAAAATTCCTTTATTTTTTTCATGGGAATATGAATATTATGCCTTGGTAAGTTTTCAGAGGTCATCTCAGTAAACCAGGCATTGCCCTGTGGGCTACCTCATCACTATCTCGAGCAATATTGATTCTTGAAGTATAGATTCATTTTTTTTCTCTGTTTTTAGTTGGTACATTACATTTTAGTCTGTTGAGCCCTATGTGTGAGTGTGAGCTGTCAATAAAGGACTTTACCATCTCGGTGTCGTGTTGTCAGTTAATTCAGATAAAGGCCAAACAACATGCTAGGATCAGGGATTCCCAAAGGTAGGTCAGAATCCTCTAAGCTTCCAGGTTCTCTAGGAATTGTGCCTTGCCTTTAACATCACAGTTTCTAGCCTGCATGATCATGGAGATACCAGTGGAAACATGGATCCGTGTCCACATGGATCTCTCAAGAGGTAGGTGTTCTCTTTTTTCCAATGTACGAAGGAGGATTTAATCAAACCTCTCTGTGTGTGTATCTGTTTTTATATTCCAGATGAAAATGTGTTTATTTGCCTTTGGTGGGTAACAAGTGCTGTGCTATGCAGCAGGAAAATGCTGCTTTGTCTTTTATTCTGCAAAGTTTTGATGAAAGGCACTTGTGCATTTTTTGGCACCTGGTCTCCCTAGCTTTCCATGGAGCTGGGCAGCAGGACAGGTGTCATCCATCCTTTGCTTTTTTGTCTCTGGCTCCTCTGTAAAGAGCCACATTTTTTTAGTGGTGATCCTGAACCGGGGAATTGCACAGCCCCTGATAAAATGCTGAGAGAAGCAGTATTTTTTCCTGGGAAAACTGAGGTGACTGGGTGGGGGGGTTTAACATCCAACTTCACCAGAGAACTTGCTGGGAGTCTCTTAATATCATTTGTAGTACTGGAGAACCAAAAACCTCTGTGAATAGTAACTGACTGGCAAGATCTGATAGATCTGCTGACTGGGAGATATTTATTGTGTCTTATGATTTAAATTGTGTGTTTGCTGTGGCTTTTTGGCTTTTGAAACATCTGACAAATTCTATAGCTTGCCAATATACTACTCATATTGATGCCAGTAAGCATCTAAAAAGTGATTTTATTTTTGTAAGGACAGGCAGTGGTGACATGTAAGTAAAGAAGTTGTCCCAAGAAAGGAAACTTGTTTTTCCAGACATTGAAGAGTTGATCTGCTTACCAAATATTCTTGAGCCTGAGTTGTTGTTTAACCCAAGCTGCTTCTGAGTCATTGGCTGTTTGATTGTGTCCCACACTCTGGTAGTGGCGTTTTCCTTTAGATAACTCCTTTGCCATAGTAATGAAAAAGGCTGTAAGTGGAGGATGTGTGTGTTTGTATTAAGATTTTTATTTTTCTGGTGAACAATGGAAATTTAAGAACTGTTAGAAGGCTCTTATGTTGCAGCTTTATAATATTTTTCTGCTTTAAAAAAATAGATGCACCACTAAAAGGTTTTTTCTTTGTGCACATTAAAAGTGAAGGTGCATCCTTATGTGAAGTGTCAGAAATGCTTGTATGTCCAAGCATAATTTTAAGTTCTCTCTACATATATAATCATTTATAGTTGTGGCTCTTGTCTGTCTGTTTAGATTTTCTAAGGAACAGATATCTACATCTGGAAAAAAAGGCAGGATTGCATTTCACATTAAGTGGTGTTTTTGTTGGCAGCCTAAGGGGACGTGAAAATTTAAATGGGCATAATGAATGAATTACCCTTTGACTTTAGGCTGTTCCTTCAAAACAAGAGTGGAATGGTGTGTGGTACGTTTGCCCTGCTTTTTGCCTCTGTGTATTTCTTTGTAGGGGGCTCCATGATTTTCTCCATTATGAATTTAATCCATCATGATCTCTCCTGTACTACAAAAAACGAGGAAAAGCTTTATTTTCATGGCAACCAAAATGAGCAGAGAAATCAGGATTATTTTCTTTTTGCCTTCTTGAGGTCTGTGAGTACAAAATGGGAGAAATTCCAGAGTCTCTATGAAGACCTGAAACTATTTCAGGTTTGCTATTGATTGTTCCATGGAATGAGCTCAGATGCTGGGACAATTAGCAGCTGAGCTGAATCCAGCTGGGGACAGCCTCTGCTCCAGCAGCAATTGAAGCTAATGGGCCGTGAAGGCAGGAGGATAATTCCAGCGTCCAGCACCAGTGTGCAGCTAGAGCGGCACCAGAAGGAGCCGAGGGCTGAACGCCGCTCGCTTGGTGACTCAGAACTCACTGCTCCACGGGGTTGTGTAGCCAGCCTTGAAAACTGCTTCCACTTTAGTGCCTGGGAAGGAAATGAGGGTGGAAAGCAGCTCTTGCTCGGAGCAGTCATGGTTTAAGAAGCAGATTTTATGTGGCTCTTTGGTGGCTTGTTCTCTTCTGATTGGGATTTTTTCCTTTTCTTTTTCTCTGGTTGTGAAAATAGAAGGAAGAAGCCACTTAAAATAGGCTAAAATCTCCCAAGGTGACTTTGTTTTAAACAGAGTCCAGAGTCTAAATCCTGAGGAAGTGTCTCACATGGTCCTGAGCTTTTCCACAGCCTATTTTCCAGACAAAAAGTAAAACCTGACGTGTGAAGCATTGACTGCAAAGAGCAACAGATTGGCTGCCAAATTTTTTTAGTCTATATTAGTCTTTCTGCCAAAATCTTATTTGTTGTCTTTTACCACAAGCATGGCAGACAAAAGGACTTTGTTTTTCCAGTGAGAGAATGGGTAGTTTTTTATCAGCCAGACAAATTTCTTACATTCTGTTTATAAACTTTTGTTGATAAAACATTTCATTCTGATGCAGCATTTGCAGTTTCTTGATTGTGCCAGAAGAGATGAAAACTAGGCCTGGCCACTTTGCAGAGCTGCTTTTAAAGATATTCTCCTGGTTTTAATGTTTCAGACAATCTCAGATAAGACACAATGCAGAATATTGTTGCTTTTGCTTTTCTCTATCTGTGTTCCAGTGCTATTTCTGGCACAGGTAGAGTTTGAAGATGGGCCAAGGTACACATCCTTGCCAGGGTTTCAAACAGCACCAAAGATTTGGGAGTGTCAAATGTCATCCTTTTGAGCTTGTGCCTGCTTCTAAGTGTGTTTGTGCATGGCAGAATTTTCACTTTTAAGTCTTTAAGTGCCTCTTAAAAATGTACATCTAATCTTGTGGCAGTCTGAGTGTTTCACGCATGCTCTGCTCTTTCTGAAAATTAGTTTTATTGGCTCTATTTCAGGAGTCAATGGGAAATCCATTGGAAGTGAGATTTGTGTTGAATAAAAGTGTTAATGGCAGAAAGTTTTCCACAGACACCATTGAGGGCAAACGAGGTCAGTCTCATCACTCTTTTTGCTGTAATGGATAGGCCTGGGTTTTTTTCCTTCCTAAAGTATCAGTGGCATGTGGTTTAATACGTCTGTTCTCATAAATCATTTGCTTCCTTAAGCTATTCTACAACGGCATGAAATAATAATTAAAAATGATAATACGTCAAATTTTTAATCTATTGAAAGTGAATCAAAATCTTCCCTCCACTTATACCTTAGGTTAGGAATGCAAAGCTTTTAATGAACTGTCCAGGTAAGCCTTCTGTGTACTCCCCCACCAAATCCATTGTCCCAATTTCTCTGGGAAGGAAGAGAAGGGCTGGTGTGTATTGTATATATTTAAGAAACACTGTAAACCTGCTCTGTAGTTTTCACAGCCACCAATGTCTGTAACATCTCTAGTAAGAAGCCTGCATGGCTGCAGAGGTGGGAACCCAAGGGTAGAGGAAGGGAATTTGATTTCCTTTCTGTGCTTGAGCCTTTCAGCCCAGAAGCTGGGCTGCTTTGCTGCCTGCTCTTGTTTTGATCAGGATGCAGCATCACAGCAGTTTGTCTTGTGGATTCGTAGCCATGAGAACAAATTAGGATCTGCTGTAATGGTAATTATGTTAACTAAAATGGTCATAAAATGATAGGGAGGAAGCTGCATGTATCAAAGCTGTGCAATCAGTACTCTCCCCAAACATTTCTAATGAAAAGAAAGTAGCAGAGTGTGTGTGTGTGTATAAGTATATCTGCATGTGAGTGGGTGTAGAGTGTGTAAGTGTATGTTAAGTAAAACAAAGTCCATATTCATGATTTGAGATTAGCGAATGTTAATGAACTAAAAAATTCTCTGAGGGGAGTCAGCTGATGTAGCAGAGTTAAAAACTCAAGGCCCTTGGATAAAACCCTGCCTGGGTAGATAATAGACACTTTCTGCTACATTTAGCTTTTTTCCTTAGACATAAACAGCCATTTTTTAGATGGGAATTTGGTACAGACTCTAAAGAGTCTGTTTGTAGTTTGTGGTAGAAGAGATTGTTAATCAAATGCAAATTGTGGACTGAAGTCAGAAGTGCTCAGCAGGGCCTTTGGAATGCTGTAAAGCTGAGGTTGGTGGTTATGGAATTTCAGAGAGCCTTCAGCTGCACCTTCTGATTGGAAAAATTGCTTGGGAGTGACCATGAAGTGGAGTGGAAGGGGCTGCTGTTTAATAGCTGTTCAAGAAAAGCAGTTCATGGTTTCTGGACTGATCCACTAGTCTTCCAAAAGTTAAAGTAGGTTAGCAACTGGAAAACCTGAATTTTGCTTAAGAATTTGAAAAATACTGAAGCAAAAGAGTGTTGTGGGATCCTCTATAAATAATAGTCAAGGTTGGACACATATTCTAAAATGTATCAGAAACAGAACAGAGACTTCCCAAGGAAGGCCTGCACTGTCCAGCAGAACACTGGGGGGTGTTTGCAGGGGAGGGGGAAGTAGAGAGGATCCTCCTGTTAAGAAAAAGGTTAATAATGTTTGTTTATATCCCCCTGTTAGGAAAGTTAGCTGGGAGCTGTCACTTGCTCCATATCTTCTCATAACTCTACACCAGTTTTTCTGGCTGAAGATTGAGCTCTGTGGTGGCCAAAATATTATGTAACACTTCATTCTCATTCCTCTTTCTATGTTGTTGAATGCTGTTTTAAAGATTACTTTGTTGGTAGTATTGAAACCATAAATATGCCATTAATTATTGACCTGTTGCCTACTTTGTTCTTCAGACAGGCTGAAAACCTGCAATGAAATAAATTTTGTCTGGATATTCAGATCCAAACCACATTTGTCATCCATAAAAGCTGCATTTCAAGATCAGACCTGAGGGTCTGTTTCTCAGTGTTTTCTCCTCAACAATATCCACAGCCTGGTTCTTGGGGAAGAACAGCAACAGGGCAAGCATATCTCATACTTCCCCTAAATAATCTCCTGGTCTCCAGCTGGTTTCAGCTCAGGATTTCCTGAGCTGGATATTGTCCCTGTGATTTAATAATTCTCAGTGGTTTTCTCTTTCACAAACTTGTCCCTCCTTGAGCAGAGATAACACCTTACTCTGGGAAAATTCCTGCCACCACCTCTGTTCTGGCCACTGGGCTGGGACATGCAAAGTCTGCTCTCCTAAAATATAGGATGTGTTTTTAAGTTCAGGGGGAAGAAATACAAAGCTTCAAGAGGAAAGTAATCGTATTACAGAATATGAATAGTTATTGCTGCAGCTGAAATATTATTTTGAATACAGGCATATGGGCAAGAACAAACCCAAAACATTTTAAAAAGAGAGTACAATGCACCAAAGATAGGAATCCTTATCCAAATGACGAGGCATTTGTGTCTTGGCAGCACTTGACTGTTTGTCTTGTCAGTTCTCTTGCTCTCCTAAGTATGGCTTTATTTATAAA
Organism: Geospiza fortis; assembly: GCF_000277835.1. Lineage (NCBI taxonomy): Eukaryota > Metazoa > Chordata > Aves > Passeriformes > Thraupidae > Geospiza > Geospiza fortis. The sequence continues at coordinate 499,192 of NW_005054536.1, read as the reverse complement.
ATATTAGATTTCCAAAGGAAGCCATCAGGAAATGAATAAATGTAGTCACAGCTGGGTTTAAAAAGGGAGGATAAAATAGGAAGCGCCATCCATTTTGTGTGCTGAGTGATGCAGGACTTTTATGAAAAAGCTGCCATTGATTTCATAATCAAGTACATTAATGTCTTGTGTTTTCTTTTTTTTTTTTCTGGCATTAGGTGTTGTTTCTGTCTTTCATTTCAAATGTTGCTGATGATTTTTTTCCCTATTTTTTGGGCACCTTCCTGATTTTAAAATAACTTTGTTAAAGTACAGAAACTTAGAAAATTAATAGAAAGTGGGGGATTTGGCCTTATTCCATGGAGTCAATTCCCTTTGGGTAGGTCCCTCATGAGGCAGGGCTGCTCAGCAGAATATTCCATATTATTTCCCTCCTCACAGTACACCCAGGAGCACCAGGACACATCTGGGCTTTAGGATGCTGTAACATTCAATGTAAGTTGGGGTTATAGAGGCCTGTGACTTGTTCAGTTTTGGATGAATTCTCCCTTGGGCATAGCACAAAATCTATTTATCCCTGATATGGCAGCCAGATTTTTAAGGCTGTGCTCCAAAGTATGAATATTCTACAAGTTTTCAGCGAAAGGGTGATGAGAACTTTCTTAAAATAAGCTGTTCTGCACATGCAGTTTTTTTACAGGCCTAGACTGTCAGCCTGAGATAGATGCCAAGCACTGGGAGGGTTTTAAATTTGGTATAATGAGAAGCACCATGCCTGATACTGTAAATCACTGGACAGTCTGCAAGTGTTACTCTCTGCACCACAGCAGTACCAGCTGCTGGTCTAAGAATTTATTCTGCTTTGTCCAGTCCATAGTCAGGGACTTCTAAGAAAATATTTTTCTGTTCTTGAAACAATTTCTACTTTAATTGCTGGTGGGTGGAGTTATGAAAATGCAGAGAGCTGAATTGATGATGGAATAGTTCAGCATATCATAGTATTATATTGTTGTTAAAAGAAATACTGCCAAAAGCATCTGTATGTTAACAGGAATTGAATTTGAGTCATAAGTGACAGTACCTTTGCTTAAAATACAAGTCCAGATATTCAAGTACCACAGTGATTCTTCCATCACTTACTACTCCTTTAAAACTCATGTGATCTATCTTTGGGATATTCTCTCAAAGCTGAGCTGCTCTCTTCAAACATTATATGTATTAGTTACGGGGTTACATCATTGGGATAGAATCAGCTTGAAAATTAGGGTATTGCAAGGTTTGGGGGGTATGTAGTTGATGATTATTAAGCTTATTTTTGGCTCTGTGACTGTTTTCATGACCTGTCAGTCACTTATAACATATTAAGAGGTGTGGACACAAAGAATTAAGAAAAACAGTAGTTAGGAGTTACTAATATTTATTTTTTCTTAAACCAAGTGTCCTTTGTACCTTTCTTTAAACAAAATTAAAATGCTCAATTAGTTTGTGCTGTTTAATGTACTTTATACTTGCCAACCACCAAAGAACAAACTGTCTTATTCCTCATTTCCCTCACCTGAAGTCCCATATTAATGTAGTTCTAGTGTGTAAGAAGCTGTTAGGGCCCAAAGCATGCCGAAATTGCAGTTTCCAGGGGAAGCAGGGTTATTTCTATGGGACTGAAGGGCAGCATTTCTCTGACAAAGGCCAATGTTCTGGAATGAAGGTTAAATGGGAATGATGGTCCCCTGCCAGCCTGCTGGGGAGTGGGGACCATGTACTCTTGTCACTAAGCCAGGCAACAAGCCAGGGCAAGAAATAGCATTGAAATAATTTTCTTTTTCTGTGAACCAGTCAGGAAGCTGTAACTGGGACAGCAGTGAAGCAAAGTTATTTAAAAACACTGATAATGAAGACATTTTAAGTGTTGATTGCTCTGTTATGTAGCTTACCCTTTTACATTGTTTTAAAAGAATATCCAATACATAGTTAACACTTTATTTCCTGTTACACTTGAGTTGCTTCTTTTTGCTCAGTAATAAAAAGTGATTAGTATTTAAGCAAAGTGGACTCTTACGTTCAGGAAGTGTCTACTAATAATTTTATTAATTACTGCTGAGGGGTTCATTGTGCCATGATTTTTTTTTTTTTTAGAAAAAATAATTTTTTAAAATTCCCTAATCTCAGTGGAAGCAAAGTGTTTATCAGACAATTTCCATGCTAAAACCCCTGAAATTACAGCTCCTGAGAGAGATTTCTTTACTATTTTGGCAGAATATGTGAGTACCTTACTGTGGCATTTCTGTATGTTCGTTTTCCCTCTGCTGCTTGTTCTGTGTGTCTTTTCATGGTATTTAAATGGTCAGTTGATAAAATCTTTGTTTAATGACTGCTCTCAGGTACATGAGGCAGCTTCACATGATGTGCTGGAATGTTAAATAATTTGAAATCCCAATGTGGTTCTCTTTGCTGCTTGGGTAACTTTGGATGATCTATATAAGTCTGGAAAGCTTTTTAGGATGTCAGATAGCTTGACTATTTCAATTTGCTTCATTCTGTTGGTATTTTAAAGCCTGATCTTCTGCAGTGCTGGAGAAAATGATGAGTCTAGTGAGAAGTTTGCTCCTAGGATCCATTTAGTGGTGGGTGAGCAGCGACCAAATCCATGGCTGTGTTTGCCCCACTCCCCAGCCAGCAGTACATGCCAGGAATAACAAAATAATTATAATTATAAATATAACCAAATAATTTCTAGTCAGCATGGTTCTGTGGGCTTTGATTGTGTGTGGCTTATTAGGGCAGATAGGGGTCATTTCAACCCCTGGAGGGCTGGCACTGGTGTCCAGCTGTGGGCAGTGTCTTGGTGCAGGTATTGTTGCCTGCTGGGCTCCAGCAGGGAAAGGCAGGGCAGGAAAAAATGTGTTGAACTGCCATGGTCATGCTAAGAAATATGTTTATTTCAAGAGATTTGAAAGCAGGAAAATCTATGCAGAGATTGAAAATAATAATAATGCCAAGTCAAAGTTGAGAAAAATTGCTTTCTGTGGTGCAAGAAGATCAGCCTTTGCTTGTCATGTTAAATGTGGCAACTTGGGAATATTGCACATGTGACACCAGTGAAATTTTTTTCCTCCTCGTTGTTTCATCCTGTTTATTTGTCTCCATCAGAAACGTGGGGGAATAACTCCAATCCTATTTGCCTTAAAATCTCTTGTCAAGGCAGTGTGTGCCTGCTTCACCTCCCTTTGGCCGTAAGAGGGAGGTCTCTGCCTTCCTCAGTGCCTCTTACATGCTTATAATGGAAAAGAGCATTTCAGAGAATCCCTATGCATTTGGGAAGTCTCTACAAAGCTGTATGGAACAGCTCTTTGTGACTGAAACTTAAAGGCTTGACTACGAACTTGACATGAGCCGTATTTCTCTGTGGTTACCTGGTTAACAGTCAAGTTCTACACCCAAGTATTCTTAATCTTGGAAAGAGTAGGAGGAAGTTTTCCATACTCTTTTTCCGCCAGTGCTCAGGAGATGATTTTTTTTAGAAATGGAGGGGAATATTATTGTATAAAATGTAATGACACTTTTCCATTCTAGCTTTAAGATAAGTGCTTATAATTTAGCTTTTCAGCTGAAGGAGGTATTATAAGTTTATAGTAACTTTTTTATGGATGAGCTACACAACCCCCCTGCTCCCTGTAATTTTCTGATAGATGCAAGGAGCCATGTAGGCATCACACTGAAGTGCTTATGGAAGTCTTGTAATTATGTCACCTGCCTGAGGAGAAATGGAGACTTTTTACATCTGCTTTTACCCCAGGAGTGATGCAGCTCTAAGAAATGACACCTATATCACGCTGCGTTTTCAATGGAGGAACGCAGCTCACACATAGGGTGTGTGCTGTGGTGAGAGCGAGCATTCATTGGGAATAAAGTGTCTATGGATTTGGAGGAATAAAAATAATAAAGAGAATGAATTGTATAGGGGTTTGGGTCTGGTGCTCTATTGCCACCTTCTGCACATCCATCTTGCCACTGTGCTCGTGATGCTGTTACATGTTCCACCTGGGAACTTGCATTAGGGATGACATTTGATTTTTGTGTTTGAGGGAAGCTGTGCCAAAAGGAAATGTCAGTTCCTCTTGTGGATTCCTGAATACAAAACCCTGTTTAGATAAGGCAAGGAAAATATCTTTCATGGCAAAATGAGTGATAGTTTTCATCACTTTGAAAACTAACACACAAGCCTTTTCTCTGGCACGGGGCAGCTCAGTCTGATTTCCATTACCTTAAAAGCTCACAAATCACAAACTGAAGCATCAATATTTGCTTATTGTATTGTGAATTGCAGAATCTGGGAGTAATTTTAGCCTTTGGATGCTTTAATAGGGAATAGAAGCAATTGTAGAAGCAGAATTGATTACTTAAAGTGCATTGATTTGTTCTGAAGATTTCTACTTGGTGGTCTCTGCGAAGTGTTCCCCTGAATGTTTACCCTTTTGGTATTTATAACTTATTCTATGGCCTTAACACTGACTTGACCGCCTACTGTTCCATTAGAAACTCAGGAAGAGAGAAAATATCAGCTCCCTTGTGATGCTGCTGGTAAAACTCTGTCCTTTTTAAAATGCTGGAAATAATATGCTGTTTAAATGATAGCTGAAAGGCATATTCATTCTCTAGTAAAATTCAGGGTATGGAGGGAGCAGAGAAAACTTGATGATGTTCCTAACAGGTAACTTTAGCCAGGAGAATTGCATAGGTAGGGAATCAGCCTTGAAACTTGCCAGACTGAGATCCACAGGAGGAAGCAGGTGTATCATCATACACTTGTTTCTTCTTCTTCCCCTCTTTCTTAGAAGCTACAAATGGCAGGTTCCTTTTGTCTGCTCAACACCTGTCTGCAGTTTGTGAGGGTAAAGAATTTGAAGTCAGAGTTGTTGAAGAAATAAGTCCAGCCAGCTATCAGGGAGTATGTGATATAGGCAGAATGGCAGATCCCCAAATGCGTTGTGTTTTACCTTTGTTTATAAATAGTGCAAAATAACACAATCAGAAATTGCGATTACACATCCACTTGTTTGGGGTTATTGTATTAGCTTTCATACTATGAGAGTAGCATTTTTTTCAGGAGTTCCTACTTTAGTTTTCATTGCTTTCCTGCTTTGGAAATTGAAGTTTGGCATTTCTTGGATGTCAACTTCTATTGTTTTATTTTGATTTATAGTTCACTAGATAACAGCCTCATCAGCACCTAGTTGGTAATTTGAAATGATTTTCTGAAGGCATAAGAATTGCAAATTGGATTGAGTCTAGTGTAAAATAACTGGGGGATCACAAAGTGTCATTTCAAATTTTGTCAAAATCTGTATTTTAGTACCATTAAAAAATTCTGTTGTTTTCCAGCTTAGTATTAATAAATGCATTTAAAAATTTGATATGACTTGCAACTATTCTTCAGTAAGTGGTTGTTTCAGAGTGTAATGATATCTTGACATTTAGTCAAGCTTTGACATTTTCTGTTAGAGCATATTAAACCTTCCTTCATGCAGGTGCATTTCAATAGACCAGAGCATGACAGTCAGAGGGTCACCGTTGCTTCTGATGTAACGTCTGCCTTTTAGGCAGGAAAATAGCAGGACGGAACTTGGGCTCTGTCTGGAGCTACAGGACCTGTCAGATGCTTCCATGGACTGGAACTCCCAAATGCCCTGTTACTTTTTGGGTTTTGTGTAACATTAGGCTCCAATGGAGCCAGTGCAATTCAGCAGAAACAGGAGAGTTTGTTAGTCATTGTCTGCTTGATGTGTTGTAAGGATTTCTGTGGGCACATTGATGTCAAGTTGTTTCATCCAAGTTGTCAGAAAACTGGATTGAGGCCTCTTGTCTTTGATTGTCTGCTTGGGCACTTCCACAGGGCATTTCTGAGCGATTCTGGAAAACTTCCTTGTGATTATCTAGGCAGAACAAATGGGGATTTCAAGTTGCAGAATCTTTTTGCATCATATGAAAAAGGCCAAACCTGTATATAATGAAATTCTACTAACTACTTTGGGAAAAAGTTTTTGTCTAGGAAGTAGAAGAGATAGAGCATCGAAAGCTCATTAGTACTTTGCCTGCTTCTGGGAACATGAGTGCCCGCTGATGTATAGAAAACTTGCATATAATTTGTCTGTCTCAACGTGTGGGACATCCTTTTGTATTGAATTTGCTGTACAGATGCACAGAACTGGATTCTGCTGTTTTGTTTCTATAAGGAGCTGGTGGGGATGGTTTTTCCCCTCTTTATCTCATAGAGGCTGATCCCAGCTGCAATTTTGTGCATGGAAAAATCAAAGGTCAGATGAGGGCATGGTCTGTTTTTGCCAAAGAAATGTCTGTGATCTGCAGAACAAGATGGTTGCTTATAGTGGGAACTGGAGTGAGGAGCTGGCTGCACAGTGTCCTGGTGTTTAACCCTGCAGGGTCAGGACCTAAAAGAAACAGATGTGTGGTTGGGTGACAGCTCCTGAGCTTCTTTGGGAAGGCAATGAAGGAAAAAGCAGACAAGTGGAGGATTTAGCAAGTTCAGGGGCTGAATGTCCCTGGAACTTTAGACTGAGTGTCTTAATCCAGTTGCTGTGCAGATTCTCAGGGTTAAAATTGAAGAAAGATGTTCAAATGGCCTGCTGAGATTAAATTAATCATTGTTGATGTTCAGATGGATTTAACCTGCATGGATTTAAACCTGTGTGGAGCTCTGCGTGTAGCTCTGCCTTCCCTCTGGTTTCCTTCAGGGCACACTCTACCCCGAGCACTGTGGCAGCAGCAATCACACGTGTTGTTCCTGTGCTGGTTTGCACTGGATGATGCCCTTGCACTGTGGCTTGGAAAAGATGGGGCTTTCCTTGGTTTGGCTAATAATGTTAACTTCTAGTCTGTCCAACAGAATAGAAATGTCCTCAGGATACTGGTCAGGGATAGCAGCCTGTTAGGTTGAATTGAGGTCCTTGTGGAGTGAGGGACAGAGCTGTTGTGTATCAGCTGCAGAATGGAACATCTGCTTGGAGTTTTTGGATCAGCCAGTGCTAAAATGCAGCGAGTTTTCACCATTTGTCCAGGTTTTATTTCAGTGAGCACTGAGGTAACAGTTCCCTTCAGTGGAAATGGTGGAATGTCTTTTGCTGCTGATAAGAAACACTGTCAGAAAGCTTTAAAGGACTATGTGTGTCTGATGGGGGAAGCTCTGGCAATGGAGGAGTTTGAACTGCACCTTGTGTCTTGTCACATGTGCACCAGGCTCCTCAACAAGTCATGGTTGTGTCAGGAGTTAAATGGCCCTTGCTGCCCAGGCTGTGTCCTTCAATCTCCTCCTCTGCTTGACTCTTCTGGAGCTATTTGCAAGTGCAGGGAAGAACAGGCTCCCTTCAGTCATCTTTGGATCAAAACAAGCTGTGACAAGTGGGTAGATGCATTAGAGCTGTGTTTGACTTAGGAGCATGGAGCTGGGAATTGAATTAATCAAGGAAAAGGGAGAAATACCAGAAATGGAGGAGGGAAAAAAAGGTAGGAATGGGATGAGGGAGAGTGAGGCAAGATAGGAGAAAACAAAGGAATAAAAAAGGCATAGGGAAAGGTTGACCAAGGTTTGTCCTGCTTACCAGTGCATTGTGGCGGGACTTGAGGGTGCCTGGGATAAGTGTACCATATCCTTGCATAAAAGGCAAAGGCAAATTTACACTTTGGAATCATTTAAGATTTGCTGTGGTATTGGAGTCTTTTCCCAAGCTTTAGCATCTTCCCTCAGGTGAAGGTCGGTGCATCCTGGTTAAGTGATAAACAGTAAACTTCCAACTTAATCTGTATCTTT
>NW_005054536.1:459050-491367 GCF_000277835.1 Geospiza fortis | reverse complement strand
ACCATGGCAACTCAGCTGCCATCAGCTGTTAGAGCACAAACCTATTCCCTGGTGTTTTAGCACAAGCACTCTTTTCATTCTGTGTGAGGGAAGGTCAAGGAAATGGCTCCCTAGTTTCACAGATGTGACTCCTGACCTGATTGGCAGGGTGGGAAATCATGTTGCATGCTCTTCTGGTCAGGTAGAGAAATCCATTAGGAGGCCCTATGTGTAATGGGGCTGTGTACAAGTGCTCATCTTTTTATTGTGTCCTTGTGGCCGTTCTGTGTCTATAACTCTGAGTTTGGCATTCTTTCCAGAGGTTCAGGTACCACAACTAACGGCCAGTATTAGCCTCTGTTAGAAATAAGTCAGTGTTTGCTCTCGTATAGATCCAGTGTCTCTTCAGCCACAGGGCTGGCATGTTTTAGCACAACATTCCAGGCCCTAGGTGGATTCCCAGATGTCAAAAGCACTGATAATGAGTCTGCAGGATCTCCTGAGGGCAGGGGAAGAACGGAGCTCCATGATTTCATTCCCCTTTTTATTCACAGAGAGCACATGCTTTATAACCTCCTCTCATCGATACTAATGCCTGTGGAATCCTTTTGCTGCATTAAACCCCAGCCAGCTGAGGAATGCCCCTTTGAGGCTGCAGTAGCTCAGTTCACAGACTGGCATTAAGCTGTACATAGTTTCAGGGGTCATAATCCCAACATAGCTCTGCTTTTCAATTTCTGTTCCGTTCTAGTCTTTAATTGAAAAGGAAATGTTTTATCCTTAATTGTATTATTGCTCCTTCTTTCCTGTCCAAATCCCCTGCTGTTCTTTCTTAAGTGTCAGCTTTTAGAATTGAAAAGTGCTGGACTTTTCATTCCAGTAAGTGAATTTTTAATGATCTTGTAGTTGTTCCTTACATGATAACTTCAGTTGTGTAAGCCAGGAACATTGTGTTCTGGGAAGTTGTTGGCTTCCCATTCCTTTCTCTCTGCACCATCATTCAAATAGCTGTAAGGAATTTGGTGAAATGATGTCTTACCTTGTTCTGTGGGGCCTTTTCCACAAAAAATATGGGGTATGGTCCCACTCTATGTTGGTAGTAAATCTGTGATAACCCAAGAGCCAGTGAAGTTCCCTGCATGTATATAACCAGGGACACTGTGTTAATCAACTTTGTGGTATGAAGTGATGACCCAAGAACGTCATCTTTTCCCTTGCTTTTTAAATTATGAATAGGCAGTACTGTTGGATTTTTAAGGAAATCTCCTTGAATTTATTGAATTAAAGATACCGGAGGCTTACAGAAATGCAGAACATTTTATATATGTTAATTTGTAATTAATTCATTATTAATGAAGTACTTGTATTAACAAACCACAAGTTTATAATTTTTAAATAGGATTTATGTTATTGGAGGCTTATGAATTTCTGGTTAAACCTTATGGTCAGGAGCTTGCTTGCTTGCTTTGATATCTTTATTACATTAATTTTCCTCTAATAAGGATTTTTCTTCCCCTCTCCTTTGGTAGCGTCTCAAGTCCTTCTGGGTAAGCAAAGATCTGCTTATTTGGGTTATTTGAGAGCAATGTAGATCTCATTTTTCTTGGTTGCTGGTTGGGAGGGAGCAGGAGATGGTTGAGTCATTTTTCAAGAGGAGTCCTTTTGTGTGCATAAACCCTGACCCTTTATGTTGCTGTCAGCCATTTGATAGAAGGATTGACTCATAATATTTTGCGCTATGAAGGCTCTTGAAACATTTTAGACACATTATCGTGGTGTTGTTGAAAGCTGCCTGCCAGCCAGTCCAGTTAGCAAGTCTGTATAGAATTAGCATATTGGGTGAAAATACAAGAACTTTAATGTGTTAGAATTGGTTTCACCACAGCAGTGATGCCAGTCTTTTTCTCTCTATACTCACACAAATCTAAAATTTGAATGTGTATGTTTTTTCCTGTTTTCTCAATAACATATGACCTGACATGACTGCAAATTATGGATCAGTGAATGGTTTTGTTTGCATTCAGAAGGGTTTGACTAGTCATGTTTTACACGGGTAAGGTTTGCACACAGCCAAGAGCAATGTCCTAAACCCAGATATTATTTGCTTTCTGGATGCACAGAGGGGACCCTCCGAGGAGAAATATTTTTAAGGTGCTGGAGTTCACTGGTCTTATTCACTGTTTTGTCAGGCTAGACATAGATCTCTGAAAACTGTGAACATGTGGCCATAGGAATGACTTTTTTTGCCTTAATTATATTTTTGAAAGGTGTAAGCGCATCTCAAATTTATGAGAAGGTTTCAGTGGTGATCAATATTTGCCAAGAAGAAAAACACATGCTTTTTTTCCTGTGACAGCTGAGCTGAAGTCAGTGCTGACGTTCTTGTTTACAGCATGTCATCCTAGAAACAGTCTATTCAGAAGATTCCTTGTTTTCTTTCAAGTCATTTGAAGTGTTAATTGTCGTGTACTCCTGATTTTCTTGTCTTGAGGTAATGGAATCTAATCCTGGCATGAGGCTATGGCAAGTACAACCCTAAGATGCTAATGAAGCCACATTCTGTCGTTATTGCTTGGAAAATTATCTGCAGAGTTGTCGCTCACCAGAGAAATCTGATTTATCTGTTGTTTTGAAAAGCAACTATTTTTTTATGTTCCTTTTCTATTTTTCTTTTTGCTTTAGATTTGTGTTTTCCAGCCCCTCTTGGTTTGGATGCGAGACGTGCTTTGTGGGAGGAGGCAATGAGAGGAGACAATGGCATCTGCGTTCCTTGCTAATTTTAACCTCCAGCTATCTTCCCTTTCAGGATGCTCCGTGCACACATCAGAGCTCGTGGGTGAATAGGGAGCAAATGATTTTCCCCAAGCCAACTAATTATATGCCAGACAGAAGCGATTGTGCCAAAATGACTGATCTCCCTCCAAAATAATTCCAGAAGCTTTTTTCCAGCTTCCAAGGCAGAGTAGGAGTCTCGTAGGTAGTACCTGTGTTAGTGGAAGCTCTGGCAGAATCCAAATAAGTGTGACAGGCCTGAGCCTTTAGTGGGTGTGTGCTGTGTTAGCGCTGCAGTTCATTACTTGAGGTGGCATGTTCTGTGGTACTCATTCCACACACCAAGTTCCTAAATTAAATGTGCATTTTGAGACAAGCAGATAAAAGCAGGAATCGGTGCTAGGACTCTCATACCTCTGTTCACAAGTGCTCTGGGTATGTAAGTGATTATAGCTGAGGAAGACAATTTTCCGTAACAATTTGCTTGATGAATAGGACTCCTTTCTTGATTGCAGATTGTCTGCAAACAGATTGCAATTTAAAGAAACTTGTTTGTTATTTATCATAATTTTGTGTGTAATAATCTCCCCTCCTCCCATGAAAATTGCTGTTGGTAGTGAGATTTACTTCATGGTCCTGAGAGGATGCTGAGAGCAAACTCCTCAAAATATTGAGTCCATGATAATCCAACAGCAAATGTGGGGAACATAGTTGGAGCAGAGTCATACAGAAGTCGTGGTGGGGATGTTTGCATGTAATTTTTCTCATTATTTGTTCAGCTGTAACAGCGAGGGAAAACTGACACCATCTAATAGCTGTCCTAATAGGCAGTGTAAAATGAGCCTGAGGGGCTCTGGGGAGCCACAGCAGCCAGATCCAGTGTCTGGGATCACCTCCACAGCTCACAGTAATTGACAAGCCCTGCACAGACCCAGTAGAGCAAGGCTCTGGACTCTGAGCTGTGTTTTCATGCAGGGCTTGGTTCTTCTCAGAGCTCCCTGGGGAAATGCTGCTCAAACAGCACACAAAGCTGTATGATGCCACTTCTACTGTGCCTGCTGTAATATTCCTAAAAATGTTCTGTGCTTCATGGGTACTGGCATGGTGTCCTTCTTAGCCAGCTCTCCACAGGCACTGTGATTCTATTTTACTACTTTCCAGACAGAACAGGACCAGTGTCTTTTCTGTTCTATTTGTTTGGTGGGGCTGGGAGAAAATGCCTGTAATCAGAGTCAGCTGAACAGTCTGGAAGGTTTCTGTTTACTGGGACAGCAGATAGCTCTGGTACAAGGTTCCAGTCTGACTTTGACTTGGCCAAGCTGTTACAGAAGTGAACAGGCCCTTCAGTTATGGTCTGATCTTCCTGCTAGGGCTGCTGACAAAGGCTGTGTTTGTACACATATTTCTCATGACAGCTCCTTGTCTTGGAGGAATTAGAAAGAGATCCCCAGCTTGTCATGGAATAACAGCCCTGTCTCTGCAGTGCTGAATGAGCTCTGATCCAGCTCTCCTTGTTTGGGTAATCCTATAGCCAGCTAGCAATTTACAGAGCCTTTGTGCCTGTTCCTGAAAACAGATGAAAAAATCCTATTCACATATCAGAGCAGGTTCTGTCCAAAGGTAGATTAGGAAATGCTTTATTTTAGTTCTTTCCTTCACAGTTTGGTTTGCCACAATAGACAACATGAAGTGTAGACTGGAAAGAGGCCAGGAGACCCATCTGCTGAAAAAGAGGAATCTTTATAATTAAAATCCAGTTGGCAGAGCCTAGGGATAATGGCATACCTTTGCTCCTATGAATATTTTCATGAACTTTGCGCATCTGGAGAGATTCCCTCAGTGCCCTGCTAAATTGTTTGTGTGGACACAAAGGAAAGCAACAGAAGATGGATGTATGTTCCAGTAGTACTGTAAACTCTGGATTTTCTCACCAATTAAGTAGCAAAAGGATTCTGCCCCAGTTTGTGAACAAAACATTGTAAGATTGCTGAAGGTCAAGGCATTTTTGTGTTCTATGCAGGTATGTGATTTAATGCTCTGCAAGTTGCATCTGAGAGGAAATTTCTTGTTTTGGTTGCTGTTTTCAAGGTTTTGGCAACGGTACATAGAATCAAAAAGAACATTAAAACTTTCCTCCTATATTGACTACTGTTGTGTCCATCCCCCCTTTCTACATTTCCAATGTGCCTGGCTCAGTATGATCCCTTTGTTGCTCTTTAGTTTTGATTTTTACCTTCAAGCAGTTTCGTGGTTGAAACTGAGATGCAATGGAGCAGTGGGGTCTTTGTGTGTTGGGAAACTGGTGCAAATGGAGATAGTTATTAAAAAGAAATAAAAATGGCTATTGCTATGCATATATCCAGGTCATATGCAGACAAATTCACAACAATGCCTTCTTTTTCATTCAGGACAATTAAATATCTGTGAAGAGGGATGTTGCACAAATTCAGTGAGAAACAAACATAAAGATAAACCCAACTGATGTAACCTTGCAATCCTACCCTCTGTGACCTCTCTTTGTCGTAATTCTGACTGCCCTGATTCCCAGTGCTCATAAATATTCCATTACATCAGCAGCACAAAAGAAATTCCCTTGTAGCATTTCACAGAGACCAAGTTTCTTATTAATTTTGCATAAAAAATATTTCTCCTGATGCTGAAACCTAAATGCAATAACTCCTGAGCATTGTTGTTTGGATTGGCTTTGTTGGTTTCCTTAATTTGTAGGTGGACTAAGGGGTCTGTTAACTCCTGGGGTTCCTTCATGTGGCCCTGTGTTATTAGAGCAATTCTCTTTATTGCTTTGCCTTTTCACTTGCAGCTGAGGACTCGGGGATCAGCTAGAACTTAACCTGAAGTTTAAAAATTATAATTTTTTTTAAAAAGGGGGGAATAGAACCACAGCTGTAGCAGAGTGATTTCTAATCTCCTCGTGCTAATGGATCAGATCCTGTGGATGGAGAATGAAAACAGCTAATCAGCCCCCAGCTTGTGTCCTCTTGACACTTGCTGTGTTCCAGGGCTCTTTTATGTTCATATCTGGTCCTGCAAGATTGCTTATGAACAGGGCTCTGACAGGTCTCTGCTTTTTCACTCATCATGTGGAGAATAATTATACCATTAGAGGAGAAATAAAATAAACAAGCGATTAAAAACCCATTTCAGAGACCTACCCTGAACATTTTATCACTTTAATGTTTGATAGAAGATTTGAAAGAGTTTCTATTTCAGTTTGGTCTGATTCTGTTTTCATCTTTGTTCTCTGTGTGAAATAATGCTGTCACTTTATGACCTTTTAACTACCATTTGCTTTGGTGTTTTATGATATGGGTTTCCCCTTATGCTTTTGTTTCATTTCATCATCACACTGGAGATTACTGTGGAAAAGAAGGTACTCAGTAGGAGGGGTTCTAAACTATTTTTAGCTCTGGTATTTTGGGGAAGTAGCATTTATTTCAAACTTTAAAGTTGAATAAAAAAATCTGTATTATATTCAGTAGCGTGCTTCCACTCAGAGAAATTATTAAAGTAAAAAAAATAGAAATTATTGAAAGTGTTTTTTAAAAAAGTTCATTAAAAATGTTCTTTCTAGGTTTTGTTTGTGAAGAAAACAAAGGATTAGAAATAACTTTGATTAATTCATTGTGTATCACCATTTTCCGACTGTTCGGTGAGCAGGCTTGAAGCAAACTTTAAATGTGGTGTAGATTTGTGCTGAATTACCAAGGAGTGACTTAAAACACAAGTTAATTGAAGATGGCATTGGTTTGAAGTCTGTGTTATCACTTTAGCAGAGTTGTAGGGTGTTTTTTTTTAAGAACTGGTGTATCCAGTAAGTAAATGTATGTATTGAGATGGAAATACAGACCAAACAATTGTGTATTTGGGAGAGGGTACTTAGAACATGACTTACCTCTTCCTGCCCACCTTGTGAGCTTTTCAGGTGCCTGAAGAACAAAGCAATATGATACTTTGAAATGTCAGTAGAAAAAAATCTGATACGTTAAGCATTCTGTCCACCCTGGGAAAAATTCATTTAGCATAGAGCACTTAGCTTTGCTCCATTTCACTGGATTTTAATCCACGCACTTTCCACTCTACGCTGAGCTGTGCCATGAGCTGACTGGAGAAAAGCAAATACCAGGTCAGGGAGCTCATAATTTGTTTTAATTTGGAACAGTAGCGCAGGCCAATACATGAAAATTGAGTCCAAGTTTGACAGCTGAGAGAAACAGATGTGTTAAAAGCAACATGGAATAACTAGGTTGAAGAATATCAACTCTGACTACACCACAACATCTGTGCTGACCATTATTTGTGTTCATGTTGACATACATGCTCCAATAGGAATGCGTAAAACCAATATAAATTTGCTTTTTGCTATTTGGTTTTTACACTTCTGTAAGATAAATGAAGAATTTGAGAACGCAGTTTAATAGATGTGCCTTTCTATTAGAGCTCCCAATCTCAGTGTACAATAAAGCATCTTGCTGTGCTGCTGGAGTTGGATTTTTGAGTTTATTTAAGCTTCTGGCTGCCATTCATTTCACCTGTCAATACAGTTTGTGCACTGGCACATGCCCAGTGAGTAGAGAGACAAGGCATTGAATTACAGCCCAGCAATTTCTAACGATTTTGGAGCTGAGAGCCCCTACCCTGAGGGATTTATAACAATGCACCACCTAAAGGTTAGGTCTGAGAGTGGAGTAGACCCAGTATTAGGGCTGCCTATGAGTAATGCAGGTGTCTCTGAATTCCCATTGTGGCATATTTTTTGGGGTCACATGATTATTAGAATTAATTAAATTAGTATTATTAGAATTAATTAAAAATTAAAGAAAAAGCATTTTCTGAGAACAGATTTCTGTATATTAACTCTGCAAGGCTGTGCATACTGGCTGCCTCAACCCAGCAATGTAAACATCTGTAAGAACAGGGGGAAGAAAAGTAATACAGCTGTAGTTCAGTATAAGATCATTCCAAAGGGGCTTGAGAAAGCTTAACCTGTTAAGCTTTTTTTTTTGTCTTACATTTGGGAGATTTGAGTCCAGGCCTCCAGCCTTAACCTGGTGGAATAACCATCTTGTCACACATAGTAGAACTTGTTTCTGCATGGAAGAGCAATGTTTTTTAAGTTTTGCGCCTCAGATTTTACCAGAGCTTAGAGGAGGGGATTGAGTTTATCTCTTTGGCTCTCTCTAACACATTGAGCCTGTGGAGGGCACAGAGGTGCAGCTGTCAGGAGGAGCTGGATGATTTACCCACTACCCACCACAGCCTTTTCTCTGCCCTCAATCCTTTGCTCTGCTCTGTTGGTGCTCCCACTCAGCAGTATTAGATACTATGTAGTGGCGTTGTATAAAAACTCTTCTTTTTTTGCAATTTGAAATGTTGTTAATCTACTTACATTTTCCTATGCTGTATCTTTTTATTTTGTGTGTTGCTATTTTATGGGTTTATTGTCAGTACAAACAAGCCTGCTGTTGTTCTCTTTTTATTATCTCTGCAAAATTAACATGGGCTTGCCTGGCTTCTGACAAGCCATTGAATTCTGTTATTAGCTGTGCATTATTAATGTCTCCTAGGCTTTTGTTGTTCTGGTTTTTTTTTTAATGTGACCTTACACACTGTATATTGATGTTCATCGCTTCACTTTTTTTCCTTGTGAGAGTTCTTAGGGTTGTGTTCTTCTTGAAGTAAGGACAGTAGAAGAGAGGGTCTCTTCATGCTTGCAGGGTAATTACATTCTTGTTCTCATATAGATATATTTTATACAGAACTCTGAAATTAATACTTATAAATTCATAAACTTCCAATAATATAAAAATTGTAAAAATGTGGTGTGTTAATATGAGTATTTAGTTCATACTGAACTAATTAAATTACAAATTAATATAGAAAATGTTCTGTATCTCTCACTGTCGTGTCACTGGCCAAAGACACATCAGAATGAGATTTGCTGAATTTGAGGAATAAGTGGTTGGAATTTGTGTATATTTATGCCATATCTTAGTGCTGGTTTTAACATAAATAAAAATTAGCTTGCACACAGCCCTCCCCTTAGGGAGGGAAAAGCCATGGCAAAGCTTGGAGCATTCCATAGTGTAACCACTTTGGACAATGCTTTAATATTTAGAGGTGGAATTAATTTTAGCTGGTTACTCCTTTTGGCAGAATTAATGAACTGTTCAAAAGGCTTGTAGATGTGGCACTTGGGAACATGATTTAGCAGTGGCCTTGGCAGTGCTCAGTGAAAGTTTGTCTTGTTCATCCTAAAGGGTTGTAGGATTCTATCACCAGAGGGTAAATCAGTAGCTGTTGATTATGGCATGTACCATGGGTGGATAACAAACCCAATAATTAGAGGTGCTCTCTGTTTACAGGAGGGATCATTATGGCAGTGCTTGTTCTCATGATCTCGGCTCAGGTTTCTGTTTTCCAAGCACCTTGGCTTTGGACTTGGACGGGAATTCCAAAGTTCAGTTAACTTAGCTCACACCAGACTAGAATGGCTAAAATAATGTTGCCTCATAGACGTATTTCAAATTAAAAGTTTTGTAGGAAGATTGTTTATCAATGTAATGGACTAATTGGAAACAAGCAAATTGCATCCTTGACCTAGTTCTGTGGAGCAGTGCAAATTTAAGTTACACATCACAGAACATGCTGGCAAACTTGGCTGTTGAAGTTTTAGCTGGAAATTGTTGAAGTACAGCCTGACCAGCCTTCAGGTTATTTATGTATAACTAAAGGAGCCATCCTCTGACAACTGACATGGCTCAGGATCAGTTCAGTCTGCAGTGAGTGGAGTACTGGAAAATAGCTGCATTTTTCTCAGGAGTTACTCTGTGTTTCTGTGATAGCAAAATTTCCCCCTGTTTTTAAACATCATTTTCTTCCCTGAGTTCCCTGCTGCAACTCAGTGGAAAGAGTACATCAAAAATAAAAGGAATAACATTAATGTGGATCTCTCTCATCTTAAAACCACCAGGAGTTCCCCATTAATATGTACATCTCACTGCAAGGGAAATGAAAATTTACTGAAGGAATCTTTTGACCCAGTCAAATCTCATGTGAACCAAACCTGAATATAGTATATCACCCACTCAGCTGTATTTTCAACAAGCCTTTTCAATGTCTTGTGGGATATTAGAGTGGGAAGAGGAAGCTGGGGGAAGGGTGAGCAGGGCCTAACACACTTGATGATTTTTTTTCCTTTCACAGTTCCTTAAAAGAGCTCTATCTTAGGGCAGGGTAGGAAGGGAGTTCTGCCCTGTGGCAGAGATGTGATCCCTGTAATCACAATTAATACCCACAAATTAAATATTGTCACTTTTATTGGCTTACTGTATTGAGTTATTAGAGTCAATGAGCCCTGGAAATCCAAGGGGTAAGCAGAGGGAGATTTGGTGAGACTCTGGCTTAGTATGGATCTAAGAGGGACAAAGGCTGGAAGTGCCGGGACAGGAGGCCCCAGATCCTCTCTCCTTCCTCATTGTCCCAGGGGTGCAGCAGTGGGGTCTCTGCTGACCTGGATTGCAGTGTTGGCTCTGCTGTCTCTGAGTCTGAACTACCCCTGCCACGAGCTGGCAGCTCAGCAGGTCCTGCCTGCAGGGCATCCATGGTAAAATAACACCAACATTCATTGGCCTGGTGACAGATTTTATTAATTTTCTACTTAAGTTCCAAGCAGAGCAGCAGGCAGCTTCCTAGGCACAGTAATATGACACTTATATGATTCCTGGGACCACATGATTAGCTGTATAATTTATTACCAAATTTTCCTAAATACAGTATTGCCAGTAGTAACCAATTAAAATAATCAGAAACAGTGGCCTGGTATGAGGAAACAACAAATCCATCATGAGGATTGAATTGCTGTTAGATTTTTAGGCCATCTGAGTTATAGCTTGTTGACGTTAATAATAGAACTGGTGAATATTCTCATTACCAAGTATTTTATGGAATAGCAGTTATGTGGCTTTTGCTTGCCTGGTGGGATTTTCCATATAAAGAAAATGAAAGGCAATCCACTTTTTTTCCCTTGAATGTATTTTATTAGTAGTTGGGAAGATTTAAAAATATTGCAGACGTGCTGAGTTGTCATTCAGATGTTTATACATGGTTTAATAAGTATATAGCCAGTGTCCTGAGAATTCATTTCATACCTCCTCTCTTCAGGGTTAGTCTTTCAGCTTCTTTTTTTGCTTTGTAAACCTCTAATTGTTCCATACAATTATTGTTATTGTCTGATTTTCTTTGTCCTTCTGACAAGTGTTCCCATTTCTTACTTCTTCCCCTCTCCTCCTGTCATGGCCTCGATGCTTTCGTTACTCCTTGGAACCTGCCTGCTCCATTCTGACTCCTGTGCCATGGCCATGAGCCTCCCCAGTACCCAGGCCAGCACTGCATCTCTGTTATCTAGGAGATTTTAGAGTAACTCATCTACATATGTGTAAAATCTTGGCCTCTTTCAGCTATGTAGGGCGTATCCCAAAAGGGTTTTCATAAAAACCTTCCTGTATTTGTATATTTATTTACTGACTTTAGGTTAGAGCTCAAGGCTTAACAGCTCCTGAAAAACTGACATCTCGAAAATTAAAATGCACAGGAAAAAAAAACAACATGTAAAAGCCTAGAGATAACCCTGTCATTTCCCTTTAGTTCTCTGGGAAGTATAGTCTGAAAATAAGTGTTAATCAGGTGTTACAGGATAGGATTTTGATTTGGTTCCCTTTCTTTTTACTAAAGCACTCTAGACTTGCATCACCATCCCCAGCTGCCTCCACAAAATCCAATAACTAGGTCATTTACTGTCTTCTTGCAAACATGGAATGTCCAGGGAATAAATCTCAGGCTTCTGTCTGGTTTTAAATATTGATTCCAAGTTATAAGTCTATGAAGAAATTCTTATGAGCTCTATACCTCTTATTTTAATACAGCTTAAGGTTTGTGATAGTAGGGATAAAACTTAGCAACCTGAGTCTATTTCTTTGCTAACTAATAACAGGTGGAGCTACATTTGGAAGTGTGTGTGTCTTCCAAGGCAAAGCATGAAGCTGTGCAGGTTTGCAGGATCACACTCTGAACATGGTCCTAGAACCATGCACTGATTTTCACGTGTGAAATGTTAAGCTGGAGAAGGAGCTGGGATTACTGGACTCGTATTCAAAAAATTCCAAATAACCTTTGATAGGAACAACATTGCCTCGCTGTGTCACACATGAATTGCTGAAGGTTTGAGAATCTTCCCTTCCTGGTTCTTCTCTTTTGCATGAATGAAATATGCTTTAAACCCCTGGGGTGAGTGATAGGCCTGATGTTGCCATCCTTTGATGGGTGGAACTGGGAGAGGGACAGTGGTCTGGCATTCTGGGCCAGCAGTGGGTGAGGAGAGAGCAGGCACACATGGGCTGGGTGAGGAGCAATAGCAGCTTTGACACTGGACAAAGGCACTTTGTTAGGAAAAAACCCAATGGAAAACAACAGATAAAAAGAAAGAACAGGGCCAAAAATAGAGCGAGGGAATGGTGATTGGATGAGGCATCCCCTAATTACTTTTGGATCTTATGGAAAAAAGACTCTGTTCTATAGTATTGTGATATAAACAATGTTGTTATATACAAAAGGGCAGATTTAAACTGTGTAATTCTGGCTTTCCTACTGCAGGAGTTTAGGGAATTGCAGTCATGATGTTCTTTTAGCACAGTTTCTTTCAGTGTGACATGAGCAAATTTGTTTAATGCACCATATGCTACTGATGGAGAACCCCTAACATTTTCTCACCTTGAAAAACAAAGCTTTATAAGGAGATTATTGAAAGTTAAGAGGATACATTGTATTGGGTAGACTGTGGTATAATCAGACTTCTTTTTATTTACTAAAAGCACTTTAAAAAGGTTAAAAAAGGGAAATTTTCTGTCTTCAAAGTAGAATCTTTAAAACATTTCTTTTCACCTATTCAAAATGAAAATGACCAGAATAAATTATGTAAGGGTTCCTCACATGGGGGTTCTGGCTCAGCACCATCAAAGTGACATAACTGTGAAAAGCTGTCAATTGGCATTTCTTTGGTTTTGAGGAAAAAAAAAAAGCTTGTGTGTATAAATTGGATACTTCAATATATGCAGCCTTATCTTTGATTCCAGAATACATTAAGCCCAGTGGCTAATATGATATTCTCTGTGGAATCTGTTTGATGGCTGGATTAAATTGCAAATACAATAAATAGGTAACTGACCTGAAGCACTGGTATTTCTAAAATTTCCCTTTTGTTATCTGTGCTTAATTCTGGGGCAGAAAACAACATGCGTAGATGTCCAGTGTATGCTCAGCACCTGCAACTGCAGGACTCTGCTGCTTGTTCTGTGCTGTGGGAGGAGATCTGCAGCCAGGGCTGGCAGGCAACTGCTGAGAAGAAATCTGTGTCAGCTGTGATTTTCCTTTTCTAGACTAGAAAGCAAAATAATCAGCTATATATAGCACACTTAAAAGAGACTGCAAAATCTGTCCAAGTAAATACAACATTGTTGGGCACTTTGCAATGCTATGTCTTGCCTCTTCCCAGGATCCCTCTGAGAAGAAAAACACAGGAAATGGAGAAGTTAAGCACTAGCTGATATTTATCAAATTGTCTCTGTGTTAGATAAGTATCTGGCAGAATTCTGTTTATCTTGCACTTGATAAAAAGTAGCACAACTGAAATGTCCAGGCTGATCGCCATTTTATACTGGTATTTTGAGGGCAAGCCAGTGTGGTTCTGGAAAATTGTCCTTGGTACATGTTGGTATGGGGTCAAGATCAGGAGGTTTGCCAAGCAGCTCTTGTCCTCGTGCAATGTTTCTCACAAATTGTAGATTTCATGTGTCAAACTAGGGATGCTTCATTATTACAGCAGGGAACAGTCAGAATTCTGTTTAGGAAGGGAGCCAAAAATTTATCAGGAGCTTTCTAGTCTAGGAACACAGAATAACCTCATTTAGCGACAGTCTTTTATTCCACATTTGTGGTGTGAATGTTTTGGAGTCCTTAATCTTAGTTGAGACTTGTAATTTACCATAGTGCTAGAAAAAATGTAACATGACACTGAGTACATATCTGAAAATTGCCATTCTTTGGCTTTTGGAAAGAGAGTCAACAAATACCTAAATGATGTTTCTTTGTAGTTTGGTGCTCTTACTTCAGAATGTGCCATTATGTAGCATTTTCTGTTTGTTTGTCTGGTGCTTTAAAACCTTCCCTTTGGAGAGACCTCCCTGAAGCTCTACCTCATAGAATCACTTAGGTTGGAAAAGACCTTTAAGATCAGGGCCCAAACATTTACACATGTATTAAAACTTGCAAAATCTTTTCTCTCATTTCTTGGGTACGTGGTTAATGTTTTGTAGTGGATTATTTGTTTCAAGCAGGTTTTTTATTTTTTGTTGCAGATCTTAAGAGTGATATTTTTAGTGAGTAGCAGTCCAGAACAGAGCAGCTGGGTCATCAGGCTTTGTGGCCACATCAAATTCATTGCTCTTGGCACTACTGAGTGCTCCTCTTGGTAGCACATCTGGGCTTGGTACTGGCTAGCAGGCCCAAACCTGTGTTTAATCAGCAGCTGCTCTATCCATTGCACTTCCACCTCCACCTCCACTAGAGTAGTAGCTTCTACTATTCCTTTTTGCACTCCCAGCTGAAGTCCATAAATCTTTGCTCACATGAGGAGCTGTAAGTCACTTCGTCCTGCATGGATCAGTGGGAGAACTCAAGCTTTGTTTTGGCTCTGGTGGAGGGAAGGCCAGCTCCAGGCAGCAGTGGCAGCACACA
This sequence comes from Geospiza fortis, assembly GCF_000277835.1. Taxonomy (NCBI): domain Eukaryota; kingdom Metazoa; phylum Chordata; class Aves; order Passeriformes; family Thraupidae; genus Geospiza; species Geospiza fortis. The sequence continues at coordinate 476,808 of NW_005054536.1, read as the reverse complement.
GCCTCTGGCAGGAAGTGGGGGTGGTTGCCAAACACAGTGTGTGGAGCTGGAGTAACACAGGTGTTGTGGTTTGCCAGCTCCTGATTTATCTTCAGCGGGCTCAGAAGCCTGTTAGAGTATGGTGTGCCTGGTTTTGTGCAACAGAGGCATTTGTTAATAGTGTAATAATTAACTGCTCTGTTGCTGTGTGCTGTAAAACCTCAGGTGATGTCTTAGATGTGTCCTCTCGTGGTTTCAATTACACAACTTCAGATTGACTTTATCAAATACTATTTTAGCCCAGAGGAAGGATGGTGAACTAGGTATGTGTGTGAAATAATAAGGTGGATTTTTGTAGTCTTGGAGCATCACAGATCCTCACTGCTCTCCTGTTTGTGTCCCCAGGATCTGAAAATGTTAGCAGAATAGGTCCAGCATGACCCTGTCCCCTGCTCAGGATCCTGAGGGCAAGTGTGCTTCCCACATCCTCTCATGGGCAAAGCGTGTTGTACTGGTGTATCAGGTACACACCTATGGGCAAGGCACTCCAGTTTGTGAGCTCATGGTGCTCTGGTGGTTCTGCTGATGGTCAGGGGGTTTGGAAATGAGGTTACACAGCTCAGCCTTGGAGGAAAGCAAAGAGTGCTGGGGATGGAGGGTTAGGAGTGGTTGCTAAGAATATCAGATCAGCCTGGGTCTCTATGGCAACAGTGTTGCCAGGATGAGAAACTTTGCCTGCAATCAGTCTGAATTCACAAGTACCAGGGTCTACCTGTGACGCACTGGGAAGTCAACCTCAATTTTCTGATCCAAAGGGTATCTTTTATTAATTCCTTAAGGATTGTTATTCTCTAGGTGCTAAGTAGTCTGGTACAGAGACTAAAGAAAGCATCTGTGTGAAGTCAGGGGATGCTTGAGGGGCCAGGTTAGACACACATGTGCGAAGACATGCATGTGAATAATTAGGTTGCATTTGTGTTACTCCTTGGCTGGATGTATAAGTTTTTCCTTCCAGGTGGTAAGATGAAGGAAGTCCCTCTTGGTTTTGGGCCACGGCTTGTTTCCAGCTGCAGATTCCTTTGGGGCCTTTTTATGTTCAGTCTCCTTTACTAGTTTATCACTGAGAGATTTGGGTTGTGAGTAGGGTGTGACAATAAGCACACAAATGGTAAGAAATTGTGTTGCTTCACTGCAGATAACTATTCATACTGCAATTTAATTTCACAGACAGAATGTGAATGTTTAAATCTGTGATGAATATGAAGAATGTCTAAATCTGTGTCTGTGAAAATTAACTTGCTTTTTTTTTTAAATATCTGACTCTGTAGGCTAAATTTAATCATAGCTGGTATGAATTAGTGTGTGTCCTGTAGATTAAGCAATTACCTAACTGGTCAAGTATTTCACATCTTGTGATCAATGCACTCTATGAATTGATTATGCCTGTGACCTTTCATTGTTTACTGGTACATATTCTCAAAACAGAGTATGCAGATGCATCTCTGACTTAGTCTTTTTACACACAGTTTTTCTTTCTGTGGCTCTTTCTGCTTGTTGGGGATGGCCACCTTTCCAAGACACATCTGTCTGATCTGTCAAGATCCGGTTGGTCAAGTCTGTGTGGTGCTGGAGTTGTGAGCTGAACAGCAGAGAAAAACTGTGGGCCTTTTCTGTGCCAGCTCTCTGGCTTTGCTCTGTGCCAGGCTCTTGTGTCACCCACAAGAACTGACATTTGTAAACTCTGATAGCAAATCACTGTTGAGTGCATTGCAACCTTTGGTCAGGAATGGCTTGCAGGTGGTTTCAGTGAATGCACAGGTCAAGACAAAGACTGACTGCAGGCAAACAGCTCATGGTGGCAGAGCCTTTCATGAACTTATTTACAGTGACAGATGGAAACTGCTGCCCAGGTCTGGGGAAAGATTGGTGTAATTCCCTCTCCGGTTTCAAGATGACCATAACTAAGAGCACGGCGTCTAGCCTGAAATTTAAAACTATTAGTTCTCTAAAGGCCCTGTGTTGTTTGAGATATAAAAAATAGCTTTTAAATCCAAGTGGATTTTCTGTGCCTGGTGGTGGAGAAAGTAGGTGAAGTAATGACTTTGCCTTGGCTTGGTACTGTTGGGTACACTTAGCTCTTTGAAGCGGCATGTGCTGTGGAAATAGTAAAACAGAGGTGGAAGGGCTCGTGGGAGGAATCACATTTACAGCCTGCCATTGAAAATCACTAGCACAACTTATTTGTTCCTAATAAAACACAAATTTTCCTTAATTTGGAGCTTCCCTCAGTCTTCAGTACAGGATTTTCCTGTTGAAGGGTAAATGTGTGCTCATGTTCTCAAAGCTATATTACTTTGGGTTACATGGGAGTTTCTCAGAAAGGAATTAATCACAGGCCCATGCGTAGAAAGATCTTTGGTAAAAAAAAGTTTTTCTTATTTAAATGTGAGGGGAAAAACCATACAAGGCTGGTGCAACTGCCTTTTCCCTTATTAATAGTATTCCTTTTCACAAATAATTCCTGCCATCACATTGAAGGCAGCTGTTGGACACAGCCTTGATGATGAAATTTTTTTTGTGTGTGTAATGAAAGGCCAGTGTTAAAATATTTTCTTTGCAATATATAAAGCTGGTGGTGTTTTTTGCTTGGAAGCCTTGGGGCTAATAAGGCGATGGGAAAAAAAGGGGTTTGGTGATTGCTTTGGTGGAGAGATGCCCAGGTTCATTGTAACTAACACTGTAGGAGCAGGGAGGGTTTCTGCTGTGTTTTTGTTTCTTCATTAGATGAGTCATTATTAGAAGGTGCCCTAATGATAAATTTATAGAGAGTGTAGATTAAACACTCCCAGGAATTCTTAGTTAACTGTCATTTGACCAGCCATGCAGAAAGCTTGTTTTCGCTGAAATCCTGAAATTGAAGAAGTGATGATGTAAGCCCTTCAAAGGCTAGAGAATAAAAGGGGATTTTTTCCACTCTTTAATGAAAAGAAGCTTTTGTTAGGGAAGGCAGTGCTCAGAGTGTCCTACAGTGTCTGGGAGCAGCAACATGTCATTCCTTCCTCTCACTGCTGCCCCTCTGCCAGGCTGCATTTCAGTGGGTCATGCCTGTGTGCAAATGGCTCCATTTTCCTCACAAAGTGCATGTGAAATTGGTGCGGATGTTCACAGGGACTGTGCATTTCCTCTAGGAAAAGAGGCTCTGCTGGGAGCTGTGGATGATGCTCTGTGCAGGGAGAGTGGGCAGGACCTGTTTTGGCCACTGCCATACTCCTGTCAGGTTTCCATGTCAAATACAAAGCTTTGCTGTGTCACATGTGCAATTCTTGCTGTAGTTTTTCTCTTAACGGTTTGTTAGAGAAGTGAAGGCGCACAAAGCAAGCATCCAGTGTTCTAGAAGTGAGGAAACCAAAAGCACTGGTGCAGTTATTATAATAAATAAGAATGGGGCTGTATGTGCTAGGCACTGTATGAATTTAGAACAACAAGCGCTCCTTTTCTTGAAGGATTTTATGCCTAAATGGATGATTCATACACGAGACAACAGAAGGCCTAGAACAAACAAATTGCAGGAGTCTTGGTAAACACTCAGTGTGTTATTATTAATAAACATACACACATGTATACCCACACACATATATATTTTGATACAGTTTAGCTAAAAGGGGAATTGTGAACAGAAAACACAAGAGAATGGAATGAGGGAAAGAAAGGAAGAATTTGTAGGGGGAAAAATAGGACAGAAAAAATTATATATAGGACAGGAGCAGCTAGATAAAAGTCAAAACACTTGAAATTACAAGCCAAGGGAGGAATTGCAGCAGACAACTATACAATTGTATAGAAACAGGGTGCTATATGGTGGGAAGGAAATATCAAGGCAGTTTTCCATCTTCTTGAAATAATTAAACTTTTTCCTGTGCCCCTGCAAAACCCTGGCCTCTACAGCGTTTTTTTCTGAAAGAATTTGTTGGATTTGAGCATCCCATACTTTTCTGGAGTCTACATTTTCAAAATGCACGATGCTCGTGGAGATGTGCTGGAGAACAGTACCAGTTCTAGGCTGGCCCTTCTGAGTCTCTGCATGTCAGTGTGAGCCATGGCTGTTCAGAGCCCCAGCAGAGCTTGGGGTTCCTCTGCCTTCAGTGGAGCCAGGCCTACTGCAAGTGGGTTTTCTTGCTCCTCCTTTTCTTGAATGTCAAAATCCCTGGATCCATTCTTCCTCAAAACACTGATCTTCTGATCAGCTTGACCTTTGCAGCTGTGGGCAGGGAGACAGACCTGGTTTATTATCTGAAGTGCTATTGATTGGAGAGAGCAGCAACAGAAAGCAGCTCTGGAGGGAGGAGATCCTGTTTAGAATATAGAGCTGGATATGGGAGAACTGACCTGACAGTGGTTTTTCTGTGAATTCGTTCCAGGCCTCTAATAACAGCAGTTTATATCTCAGTCTTTGGTGTGGTTAAACTCTGTGTATTAACACGAGATAAAAATATGTAGTGGTAATTGTTTTATCTGTATTTGGGATCTTTCTCCTTAGTGAAAGGACTTAAAGTTTAATTTTCCTCTTGTGTTAAACAGCAGTCCTTGACTTCACTTTTAATAAGTCATATAACTTATGAAATCATAGACAATGATATAAAAATGCAGAGTTTACCTTCGCATATGGTTGATTCAACAGGCTACACTAAGCTGTAGGGATGGCTGAAAAAGAAGAAATAAAAGCCTTCACCAAGGCATTTAGTTTCGTTGAACTTGATATATGCTTTCTAAAGTGAACACTTTTACTTCTGTATTAGAAGCCCTATGTGAGATTAATGGGTTTTTCTTGTTGATGGTAATATGCAGCTGGAGTAATGCGGTCATATGTGTTAAAATCCAAGCTGGTTTTACATTTTAAAAGTAAAATAAGCCCAATTCTATATGAAGAAATGGTGTTTACCAGTTACTTTTCACAATTTTTCACCATAGCCTTTATTCCATTCAGACACATTACCTAGGTTTCGTGCCAATGTCAGCAGTGCAAATATTTCCATTAAAAATGAAAACTAGAAAGAGTAACAAAATTGACTTTTTGTGTTTCTCAAATGTTATCAAAACACAGTGTGTTTTTCTAATATTACAAATACTGCAGAGAAGGAACAAAAACTCATTATCAAGTGAAAAATTAATGAAAGCTTTTCTCCTGGAACAAAGTCTGCATATTTGACATTAGCTTTTTTAATGTCTTCATATTTCAAATACAATTCTCTGCCTCTGTGCTGAGAATCTGCAAACAGTTGTGGGCATACGCATCTGAATAATGTTTGTCTTCTCTGGTGGGAAGCAAACCTGTCTTTTGGCAACCAATGAGGTTTATTTGCTGTGTACTTGTTTTTGTGGAATTGAAAGTCCTCTTCTTGTACCAGATTTTGATTCCCATCCTGTGCAGTAAAAAGCAAGGATGTGTTTGTGGAAACAAGTGTGAAAAAGCCGTGTGAGACAAGATGTACATCTGCTGCAGGAGGAAATTCATCTAGAAGATGAACAAACTGGTTCTGACTGCTGGAATCAAGAAGCCAGTTAGTAAAAAATGCCTAGAGTGAGTGCTGTGACTGTGGGCCAAGCCTGGTGCTCCCTGGTTGTTTTTGTGCTCCCTCATGGCTAGGGATCCTTTTGATCCCTTGCATGGCGGTTTACAGGTTGTTTTGACTATTGTGCTTTCAAGTCTGCTTTAGACCCTTCAAATAAGAGCTTATGAAATTCATAGTAGGTTTCAAAGTATAGCAGGGAAAAATACTGCTGAATTTTCTCCCTCTGAAAGGCTTATCAAAAAGGAAATGAAAACCTATGGTTGCCACTCTGTGCACTGATTTCTGAAATGACTGCAAACCAGACTGGTTCTCCTGTAGCTAACTGTTCCCAGCTGTTGTTTCACATTCCAAATTTTATGAGTATTTTTGCTGGCAACAGGAAATATTTCCAAGTCTTTGCACAATAAGGCATCCATTTATTTTACATAAAATGTTTTGTTTATCTTTTCTTATTGTTCTGCATGTGTGTGTCTTGCCTGTGTTTCCAAAATGAAAATTTGTGATCGCAGTTACAGAGAGTTAAAAATAATCAGTTTCCTAAGTGTTCTATTAGCTCTGATGTTTTAAATCAGATTGGGTTTCAAAATTCTGTGCTATTGTAGCTGGAGAGAGATGCTAAAGCCACTCTATACTCTGTCTGGGCTCATTAAACATCCTGACTTTAGTGCAGAAGGGAAAGAAGCCATTATTATTACATGTCTGTTATAAAAATACAGCAAAACAGATACCAAATGTATACTGCCTATTTCAGTGACAACTGCTCTGTATTATTATAATCTAAATTTATTTGCTGCCTGTTGTGTCCTCCTGTTGTTGGACTCAAACGTTTCAGGCTTTTTCCCAGATAATTGCATACGTTAATTGCATATCTGGAAGCAGTCTTTATAACCCACAGTTTATAGATAAAAGATCTTTGTATAGAGTTTTCTGGATCCACCCTGAAGTTGGGTGCAGTTCATTTATTTCACCAGCTTCATGGTGTCTTATCAATTATGGATGAGGGTAGACAGTCTTCTTTGGGTTTATTAGCTTTCCTCTATTTTCTTTGTTTCTTTGCACTAGTAGAAAAATTCCTGTTGTGCTTGGACTGAGCCCAGAATCTTCCTCCCTCGTGTCTCAAGGTCAAGCGTAGCAGAGGTTCTTGTGGCTGCAGCAGGACTGTCCCTGTGCCATGAGGCTATTCAGGTGGCCTTGTTCCTTCTCAGATTTTATTTCTAGAGACTTTCCAAGTTGGACTTTTCACTCTGCTCTAATACCACCAGAAATGTGGCAAGACAGTTACTAACCCATAGTCGTGTTTAAAGAAAAGTTGACAATACTTCACAAGATCGAGATGTTCTAGAGGTTTTTTTTTTAAATTGACAAAGACATGTACCATTTACCAAAATATTTTGGTGAGAAATAGTTTGTTACCCAAAAATGTGAAATTTTAATTTTTTTTTCTTTATTTGAAAGCTATTTATAATGCAATAAGTTTAGCAAATGGTTTGGAAGCAAAGAAAAAATTTGCAAACTTATGAACAAAAATAGGAAAGGGGAGGTCACTGTCCCTGCTCTTGAGTTAATGTAGGTGTCAGCAGAATAATGCTTTTGTGGGCAGATGAACTCTTTTTGGATGAAGGGGGGCCTCAGCAAACCAAAGGTGTGTTTGGAAGAATATTTGGATAACATTTTTTTCCCCAAGTCTGTTTTGTTGTTGCCACTGTGGAGTGAAAGGGTTTTCATCAAACAAACCAATAACTTCTGGGAAGCTTTTCAATCCTACTGTCTGAGAACCAACCCAGGTTTGTGCTCTGTTCCTCCATTTCCCAGAGCAGGCATGTCAAAGCACAGCAACTGTGAACTTCTTTAGGGCAAATTTATCCTACATCATGTACACATTTTCTAGATGACCTTCATCTTCCATAGCTTGGCAGATGAACATTTTCCCAGCACTGTATTGGTGTTATTTTTAAAATTATTATTATTTTCTAAGCTGCAGTGAGCTCCTGGTGCTCCGCAGAGGTGTTGCTCTTCCCTCTGATCCCCCTTCCTATTTTACACAAGGAGAAGATTTCTCCAGTAGCTGAAATGATCACGTAGAGTAAGTTAGGTAATCTCCAGCACCTGTGTGGGCAGCAGTGACACTAGCACAGCTTCTGGGGAGAGTATTCATTGAGGAAGATGGTGTGAAAATCATCTCTGGTTGCTGAGGGCTGTGGATCCAGACATGGCTGTCTCCCAAAGCTGGGGTCCCATACTGCCCCCAGGCTTGGCTGTGGAATAAACAGTGGTCCAGAGACTGTCCTTGCTCTTCACTGTCAGAGTTTCCTATTGAGACAGGGCGTTAAAAATGAAGGCATTCATTGCTTTGGCTTAGGGTGCTGTAAGCAGCAAAGTGATTCTAAGATCAAATGTGCCAGGGCTGTTCACAGTAGGGTGTGTGAAGGAAGGACCTGTTGGAAAGCAGAATAGACAGTGTAGCAATTTCCCTTGAAAAATTTGGGGCTTTTTGCTTTTGTTAGAGTGATTCATCCTGTTACTCACCGTGGGAGTGTTAATTGCCACATGGTAAGAGCAATGTCACCTTCTTAAGGTGAATCTGAGAGAGGCTGGTATGTGCAGCAATTTTTGTTGAAGGAAGTGTCAGCTATAAAATATGGTCTCTTCCAGCCTGTTTCCAAAATGGAGCTCACTATGGGGCAGTATGTTCTGATGCTAAGCTGATTTTATTTAGGACTCATCATTGGTTTGATTATTAAATATAATTTACTTGTAAATTGTTCAAGATCTTGAGTAAGTTCTGCCTATCCAGGGTAACTTATAAAGCAGGAACAGCATTTGTTTCATGCTGTTTAAGAATTTGGACCTAAAAACATTTACGGTTTAAAGATGATTCCATCAAGGTAAAAAAAACTACAGAGAAATGATGTGCCATTGTTATACACTATAATTTGCAGGACAGATAAACTTAGAGGCTGCTGTGGGAGGTTATTTTATAATTACCCTTCCAGCATGCGTTTTAAGAACATGGTGATATGTAAAAGCACTTAAGTGTGATTAAATGCTTCACTGAATTGAAAGACCACTGAACGTGGTGCTTGGCTAAGGACATAGCAAAAGGGTCATCTCAAACTCAATTTCTCCTGTGTCATTTGCCAGAGCAGCTCAGAGCAGCCTCAGGACTGGGAGGGATATCTTGTTGACCTTGGATGACCAAGGCACATCCACAGAAAATCCCAGTACAGCCTGGGCCTGAGCTTGTCTTCAGTCCAGCACTGAGGACCTAAACAGCTTTGTGCACAGAGTGTCTTATTTGAACACAAAGAGAGCATCTTCTAGCTCCTTTTTTTGTTTTTTTTTAATATTGTGAAAGTGGTTATTTTAAAAATATTTTTTTTCAAACTACAACACCTGTGGGTGAAAATAAAAAGGAAGCGACTCCTATTTTTTAAATGTGTATTTCATTAAGTACATATTGGTACAGTTCCAAAGAGAATATTTTCTAACAAGATGGATTTTCAGTAGAAGAATGTCAGCCTGATGAGCTGAAGTGCTCTTTTACAGTAAGGGAAGAACAAATTCTTTGTTACACGTTACTCCAGTTTTTGTTGCTAAATATATAGACATACAGTTTTTTCTCTGGAAGGTGGAGGAAGTGTTTTTTCACTCAAGGCAAGAAACTGTCCCAGATATTTAACTATGACACTTCAAAATGGAACACTGTGGCAGGAAAAAATGGGGTGCAGGGAGATGCCAGTATTTGCAGTTTTTGGGGGGCAAGTATGGTTCAAGGTTGCAGTACTTTGTGATTCCTCCTTGAGCCTGAAGAAACAGGACTATGAAACGGCTTGAAGGAATCTGTCATGTAACAGTAATAATAATAATAATTAAAAATAAAACCTTGTGAAAAGCAGTAAAATTTTCTAAGAGATTATGACTTAGCAGAAGGTCCCCACTGCTGCACAGAGCTCTGCGCTCTAAGTGACCACTGCGTGAATCATTTCCTTGTCTTATGGGTGGACTCAAACTGCTGCTGTGTTCTGTGCTCATCCTTCTCTCTGGCCTTCACAAAATCAGGTTGTAGTGAGTTGCACTTGGCTATGTGTATATGACACTCCTGGAGTGCCAGGGATTGGTTCTGGTGATGCTTGCTAACAGCCAACGGAGCTGGTGTCAATGCTGGATTAAGTTAGAAGAGCTTGTGATTAGTTTTGCTTGTGGAATATATATTTTCAATTAATTAACCTTTTCTTTTGCTTCTGAACTAATTCTTGCAAGCCCTTTCCTGTTTTGAACAGCTTCCTAATGATGGCTTTGACATTTGCTACCTAAGAGATGAGATCACTGAAATGGCAGGGGCTGTCAAATCACTCTGATCCTATCCCATATTTGAGTCCTTACTCATTGTACATATATATACCTGTACACACACACTTCAGAACTACGCTGGAAGGAGTTAATGCAGAGTGCAGAGTTAGGAGAGGCTTTTGCAGCCTCTGTTTGACCCAGTCATGTCCCAACATCACCATACAGGCCTCAATTACACATGCCCCTAATACTTTTTCCACAGATCCTGCTGCATTCGATGAACAAACTAATGATACACATTTAATGAACAGCTACTCCACAGCTTGTTTCTCACTCATTGTTCAATTTGTGGCCCCAGGCCTTATTTAGAACATGTTGTTTAAACATCCCTTTGAAGACAGAATTATTAGTCCCTTGGGGCTCATCTATTGTGCGCATCAAAGTACTATGCAGTGTGTGGAAAATAATTACTTCATTTTCATTATGTTTCTGTTAGGTGAAGAGACACAGTTATTCCTGTTCAGTGGATGGAATGCTGAAAGACAGGGAGATAAATACTCAAAAGTTTTGAGTGTTTGGGCCCTTAGTTGCAGAAAACAGGGATCTGGTTTTTTTTGAAGTTAGTGTATTTCATCTCATTGATCTGAGGTCGAAACTGTCCTTTTGGCTGTGATTATCTCTGAGCCCTTTTAATCCTTGGAGGAAAAGATCACAAGGCAGATGTGGAGCATCCAACAAAATGAGAAACTTTGTGTGAACAGCTTGTTTTTAAACACCTGTCTTTCATGAAGCATGAGGAGGGGACAGATGGAGCAGCATGGGTGCTGTTATCTGCTGTGCTGATGGGTTGCTCTGGCTGTGAAGACAACGTCCCATTCCTTGTCCTACACCATGTATGCCAATTTCTCTGAATCCATTTGCAAATCAGGCAACAGATGCCCTTGCTCTGAATCTCCTGTGGATTCCTCAGTGTGGCCATATCAGCCCTGAGAGCCAGGTGGCTCTGGTGAAGGAACTGATATGAAACGATATGATTAGAGTATATAAATCAATACAGGTACAACTAAAGTTACATGGGTGTCTTTGCTGGTTAGTTTTTCTTGCTTCTGGAACAGTAGACAACCATCTGTTGACCTTTTCCTGCCTGGTTTAGGAGAACGTTAGCTTTAGGAAGCACTGACTCTTCTGTCCATCTCCCTTTTTCCAACCTTGAGGGTAGTTTCTCTACTCTTCCTATGCCACCAGTACCATTCCCAGATTCAGTCCTGGTTCTTGATCTTGCCAACAGTGTTGGCAACCCTGTTACCCTCTTGGTGTTTTTTTTGATCCAAAACATGTGGATATGAAGCCTTTAATAGCTCAAGTCTTTCAGGTGAGCATTTCAAATTCATCTTGAGACAGTATCAAAACCTTAAATTCAAGAAATGGAAATTTGGTCAGAATATTTCACAGGAAAAGGAAAACTTTACCTAGTGAGAGAAGGTTCTGTATAGGAATCATAACTAACAGCCATACCTATAGTAATAGCAACCTTAGAGGCTCTATTGAGTATTTGGCAAAAAAAAAAATTATTAATTTTGTTACATTCTGCTAAAATGCATCACATTTCTCTTGTAGTTTGTGTATGCTAAATAATACAAATGCTGTATTTTATCAACCCATGACACAAAGCTCTTTTCTAATTTTCCTTTCTATTATAACTGATTTCAGATTTCGTTTCTGGTAGTCTTTTCTTTACCAGATGAACACAAAAAAATTTTGTCAATTCCTTTATGCCAAAAAAAATTTAAATTAACAGTTATCAGAAGAAAAATAATTGAAGGCATAAGAGAAGAATGCTTTGAGCTAGAAAGTCTCCCTGGCAAGTGTCTGGTTACTATAGCAATCGCCATGGAGCACGTGACCAGCATGGCAATTGCAGGGGACTTAAGAGCCTTTTCTCTTGCCCAAGTTTGGTGTCCTCTCGGCAGAGGTGATATGTGAGGTCACATCCCCACAATCCTGACTCCCAGATGGATGGGCAATGCAAAAGATCAATTTGCAGCTCCCACTGGGCGGAAAACGGTGCATTCAGTTGATGGATTTTCATTTGTTTGATCTGCAGCATGCCACAGCTGAGGGCAGGAATTTCTTCTCCATGGTCCAGCATGTTTTAAATCTACTTTTTAGCTATTGGTTAGTGTAGCACTGATTGCTGTGTAGGGGTTTTGTGGAGCACTTTGGGCTAGGCAGGCAGCCCTACTTCTGCAGAATTTGGCTGATAATTTTAATGTGGGAGTACAGTAGAGTCCCAGGAACTCAGATGTGTTAATATTGAGGGACAAAGTCATGTAGTGTTTCATTAAAATAACCCATTGTTTTAAAGTTCATTTTTTATTTTCACATTTGCTCTCTGTGTCTAGTGAAAGTAGTAGCTTGGCTTCAATGATGAGAAAAAAATAGAGGACACTCTTTTTGGTAAGGAAAGAATGTCAAATTTGCATTCTGCATGACTTAATTTTTTTATTGGATATTGTGATAGGTAGCCTCTGATTCCTTCCAGCATATAGCACTGCTGACTTGACTTTCACCGGTGTTTAAAGGCTGTTGAGAATCCCTCTAAAACATGTTAAATATTGATAGTTCCTTGCTGCTTTCATTGAATGATGCTTTTCTAGAGAACAAAAGCAACAAGGAATAGAGCCAAGTTATTAAATATACATATTTTAAACACATATAAAAGTAGTTAACAGTATTTAACTCAGATGTTAAATTTTCACAATTTGTAAATATTTAGCTTTGAAAGAAGAGCCTTTTCTGTAATCCACACTTTGCAGTTTGACTCTATGTTGTCAGCTGTGTCAGATGTGACTGATGATGACAGGGTACTACTCCCTATTGTCCTTTACACAAGGATGCAGAGACACCCTCTTTGTTTTGAGGTTGCTACCAGCAACAGATACTCCTGCGAGGAAATGAGTCACCCAAGTGTGTGTGGCACAGAAATATTTGCTCTCCCTGTGCTGTGTGGGAGCTGGTGATGTCAGGTGTTTGTGCTGTGCAGGTGTCGGGGGTGCATCCCCTGAGACCCTCTCCAGCCTGGCACAGGCAGAGGGGCTCAGCTCCTCATGCTGTCCAAGCACAGGTGCTGAACTGGAGACTTCTGAGGAACTGATTTCTTCAGAAATAAGGAGTAAAATGGGGCTAGGATTCCACATTTATTGTATTCCTACTGGTTTTCCTTTTCAAACATGATTTGTTGAAACTATGGAAGGACATATCAGATGTATTTCCTAGAAGTTGGCTGCCTATTTTTTGGCTCTTCTGCTGTCCTGAGATGATTAAATACCAAGTCACTCATGGCTGTGTAATAGAAATCCAGATTAAATAAACATCACCTTGTTTTGTGTTTTAGATTCAAAGTCTGTAGCATTCCAGTGCTTAAACACTTTTTCTACAAGGACATGGATGAGGGGGAATGGCTTCAAATTGGTAGAGTGCAGGGTTAGATTGGCTGTTAGTAAGAAATTGTTCCCTCTGAGGGTGGTGAGGCTCTGGCTCAGGAGGTTGCCCAGAGGAGGTGTGGTTACCCCTTACCCCATCCTTGGAAGTGTCCAAGGCCAGGTTGGATGGGGCTTGGAGCAAACTGGTCTAGTGGAAGCTCTCTCTGCCCAAGACAGGGGGATTGGAACAAGGTGGTCAGTAAGAATTCCGTGATTTTTAATGGAAAGCTATCATGGGGTTGGAGGAATCTGCTTATTAGCAGTTTGTGTTTGTCCTTTATATATTGAGGAGGGAAAAAAAAAGGGAGCACTTATGTAACAGTGTGTTAGGATGCTTATTTGGGTGATAAATGTTATTTTACTTCATCAGAATTATAGTTGTTCAGATTTTAAAATACAATTAAATAGATGCGTAGTTTATCTCTTTGCTGTTACAGCTCAGTTTAATTAGTCAGTGGTAAACCATAGGCAGCTTTTTCACCTTCCTGTGCTTTGCTCTGTTGTTGCTCTCTTATCAGAGTGGGCCAGATGGCAGCTGAGGTTCAGCTCAAGGTAACCAGCAGAAACTCCTGCAGTGGTGGGTCGATAAAATCCCAGGTGATTATCTGTGGTACACTGCTGAGTAGACACAGAGCACTTAGCACATGTGGTATTTAGAGGGGGCTTTATTATAAGCATTGAAGGGACTGAGAGAATACAGGTGTCACCATTTTAACAATGACACTATCTGCAATTACTCAGCTGGAATAGCTGAGTATTTTAATGCTTTTAACAACTACTGTCATGTGACAAATGCAGAGGGTTTCCTTTTAGGACAGGCTGAGTGGAGATGGGTCTCTGGTCCAATTCTTGTCTTATATCAGGGCCATGCCATGTAAAGTGTTGAGTTTCTCTAAGGATTAAGAATTCCTAGTCTGGCTAGGTAATATATTTCTTTACTTAAAAAGTGCTTCTTTACTTGCATTTCAATTTGTGCCTGTTGCTGGCTACCACTGAGAAGAGCCTGTTTTGGTCTTTACTCTCTCCCATTTGTATATGACACACTGATAAGATACCCCTGGTCTTCAGTTTCCAAAATGTGAGTGTGGGAGTATCCTGACTTGCTGACAACACTGTTTCAATGTTTTGTTATGTGTAGGTAGTACAGGTGCAGAATATGAAGTAGGGTCTGGATGTAGAAAGATTATGTGGTTCAACTAGTATATAAAGTTCTAATTTTCATTGTGTAAATTCTGACCACAACAACAAAGATCTTAATGGATCTGCTGCTATTAAATTCATCAGGAATTGAGCTGGTCTTGTAGAATTTAATTTTTAATAGCAGAAGCCACCTGGAATGCTGGTATAGGGAATGACTCTGGGAAATCCTGTGTCAGACTGATGGTATAGACATGGCTGAGGTAGTGATAACTCTGCTATCTTGCACAGCAGCAGCGACCCAGCTGCAGCATTACACTGCTTGGTGCAGGCTGGAGCCACCTGCCAGCAGCTCTAACAGGAACACTCTCCTTTGCCTTTGGTTTACATGGCAATAAGAATGAGTTTGGGAGTGAGGCTCTGGAAAATACCCGGGCAAGGAAGGGCAAGAAAGCCCCTCTGACTGCACTTAGTGAGTTAAAGGGATTCCTGTGGTACCACTGCCCTGAATGTTCATGTACTGCAGGAAGCTTCTGGCAGTGCTTCAGGGAGAATGGCCAGCATGCTGCTCAAGGACTTTGAGGGAGTTGCTTCACACCTCTGCATCATTTATTTTCAGCTTTGTACGGTAAATTTAAGCTGGGGTGAAATTCCCTTGATGGAAGCTGTCTGAAGAGAGGTAATTGTGTGTTTTTAATCTGTTACATGAGGCTGGGGTTCAGATGTGGGGTGGATTAAGGTGAACTAAGCAGCTGGACTTAGGTGTAATGAATACAGCCTGGAAACAACCAAACTGATGGGATATATCTATGGGAGGTCTCCACATACAAATCCACTTGCTCACCTAAACCCTCATTCATGGAGACTGTCCCATCATAAAGCACCAGCCCTTGCTCCTGGTTCTGTGGGTGCACAGATACGGTTTGGAGATCTGATATCCTCTTTCTAAACTGTTGAGGGCTGATCAGGTATGTGACTGTAGCCCTTTTTCAAGCAAGTTAAAAATGACTTTCTGTGTAATTCCTTGGGTTGGAAGTTTACGTCTACATATTTTTTTCAGCTAATAAATTTTGTGAAGGAAATAGAATGCACATACTATTATATTTTTCTCCTAACTTTTTAAAAAGAGCATGAATGCCTTCAGCACTTCGGAATATTTAGGACTTGCTTGACTGTTTGGGCATTTCTGAGGCAGTTTGTGTGGTTCTTAGGGCTGCTTGTGTGCTGTTATTAGATCTGTTGTGAGTTGACACCTTCTGTCACTCCCTGGCTGGTTAGGTTGGTTTGGTTTCATGCTGGATTTCTGGGATCATGGGAAATGAAGTGTGCTGATGTGTTGTTACTGAGCAAGAACGTTTGCTTTCTTTGTCTACACCTAAAGCTGTACTGCCAAAGGTGAATGCCCAGGACCTGGGGAGAGGAGCTAAGAGCAGTTCATGTTAATGAGGCTGTCATCCTTCAGCCAACTTGTACCTGTGAATTTGGGGTGGATTTGTAGCTGGAATGCTTGTCACAACAGGCTTTTCCAGTATTTTGTTTGTGGGCACTGTCACACTGTACCCTTGATTCATCAGGGAGCTGTGTGACAGTGCAACTCCCATGCACTCATAGAAAAGATGGAAAGGTCAGGTGAGAAATGTGGAAGGAAATTGGAAATCCTCGAACCGTGTGTGTCTCACTCCTCCCTCACACCTTCCAGCCTACACTTAGCACTGGCTGCCTCCCTGGAGTGCTGCCCTTTTGCTCCTCACAGTGACTCCCAGAGAATTTTTCCTTTCACCAGACATCAAGCCTTCCATCATTTAAGTGTCTCTGGAAAATCTGCTCATTTCCTGGCTATCATGGAAGTCTCTGGCAATACTGTTTCCTTGTTTTTTCCAGTTTGAAGACTCAAAGTAAATAGAGAAATAAAAATATAATAAAAAGGCCCATCTCTAGGGACAGAGGGACAAGCGATGGATTTGGCAGAGTGAGATAGTTTATTTTTCATCCCCTTTACATCACTGCAATATCACGCCATCTTTGGGTTTTCAGAACCATCATGCATGATTCTTGGTGACAAGAACCATCATGTGTAATTGGCATTTACATCATCTTTACTCTCAGAAATAGCAGTGATTTAATTTTTTAATAGTGCAAGAAACATTGTAAGAAGAAAATACATAATACATAATTGCCACATACCCCAAGAATCACTAATTGGGAATAAACAAATGTCAGGCAAAGAGTGTAAAGGGCATAGTTTGGTATGAGAAAGGGCTGGGCAGGGATGAATCTGTGCAAAAATTTTATTAAAATGAGAAATGGGAGATGACCTCTCTCTTTCAAATCAACATCTGTGTTTCTAAGTTAGAAGAATAGCTGCTTCTGCACAGGTTCCCCAAATGAATTCCGTGGATGCCTGACACTGATAACAAATGACTGTTGTACATCTTCCCCAAAATCCTTGCTGTGACTGTGACTGCAGCTCTAATTATGGCATAACAGATGCAGTGTTGTATAGCACCCGCCTTCTTCAAGATCTGTAGCTCCCCTTACTTCTACATGAGTTTTCTCATTTTAGTCTAGAATTTACTACTGCTCGCAGTAACAAAGCAGTCGCTCTCAAAGTGAGGAAAAGAAAAGGTTTTGAGGTTGTTACACTGCTCACATTGTTGTTGTGCTGCAGATGTTCGTTGTGTTTGCAGACAGCACGATTGTGGGAGAGTGAATTCATGCCTCACTGGGTCCTTTCCACTTTCTCCAGCCTCTCCTCTGCTGAGTAAGCAGTTAAAGGGAGTTTTTTCTTTTGTTTGAGTAGGATGGCGACTTACTTGGGCTGTTTTTTTCAGTCGGAAGTGGAACACTGTAAATCCTTTTTTTCTTTTTAAGGCGTTCATCAGAAGAAATAGAAGAATACATTTACATGTGAATGTTGCTGTGTTGTTCTTCCAACCCAAGGAGGAGGTGATTTAATTTAGTGGTACAAACGCCTTGTGTGCTGTGTCAACCAGGCTGCCATTGTCTGCTTTGGTAGTGACAGTGAATCATCTCTCTTGGATGTTATAGTTGTGGCGAATGGGTTTGGGGACAAGGAAGGTGTGTGAGCATCATCTGGTGCCGAAGAGCTTCCCCATCCCTGGAAGTGTCCAAAGCCAGACGGGGCAGCTTGTCCTAAGCTACTGGAGGGGGTCCCTACCCATGGCAGGGGGCTGGAACTAGAAGATGAGCTTTGAGAGTCTTTCCCAACCCCAGGCACTGTGTGATTCCAGCAGCGTTTCTCCCCCAGAGCATCACCCCCTTGCCGGGCGCGCCGTCCCC
>NW_005054536.1:443314-458977 GCF_000277835.1 Geospiza fortis | reverse complement strand
CAGCCGGCGGGGGAAGAGACCCAAGAAGGTGGGAGCGGGACCGGCAGCGGAGTCGGGCGGGGCGCGGTGCTGGGGCTCCTGCAGCCCGCGGGGATGCTCCTGCCCTGCCTCCGCGAGCAGGGGGCTCTCCCCGTCTGTTTCTATGCGGAGTCGAAAGCGTTGCGATAAGCGAGGCGGATGGCTGAGCCGAGGC
Organism: Geospiza fortis; assembly: GCF_000277835.1. Taxonomy (NCBI): domain Eukaryota; kingdom Metazoa; phylum Chordata; class Aves; order Passeriformes; family Thraupidae; genus Geospiza; species Geospiza fortis. The sequence goes on along the minus strand of NW_005054536.1, from coordinate 458,784 downwards.
GGTTTTCTGTGCTTTTTGTTCTGTTGAAGTTGGTGTCGTTCGGCAGTGGATGCTGCTCAGCGCAGGTTTTCCTTGACTGCCCTTTAACAGAGCGGGTGGTTTGTTTTAACAGAAGGTGGTAGTGGCTCATGTGCTGCCACACATCCCTTTTCCTTCGAGCTAGAGAGGTGGAGGTTTGTAAACCTTTGGTTTATTTTCTGGAGATGTTTTTTAAGGTCATGTTTAAACAGTCATGGAGAGCTCCGTTGCTGGCTGTCGTAGCATCTGTGGTAATTCGGTGATGCTAATGACAAATACCTGGGTAAAAATCTGAATTAGTCCAGCCACACCCAGTTGCCAGGGCACTTTCTCTGTGTGTCCAGTCTCTCTGTCACAAATGGTTGATTTTCAAGATGTAGCTTGCCATACCTGCTGCTTCGACCCCACGCTTGAGGTAATCTCTTTTTAATGTCTTTATAGCTTTAATTGCAGGCAGCTATTTATTTCTGTTTGGGCTTTCTCTCCCCTTTAGGAGGAGAGATGCCTGTGGTGCTGCATAATTATGACATAAATGGGTTTACCCTTATTCTCCCCTCCCCTTCTTTTTTGTCAATTGCTATAACCTGAGTTACCACACTGAAATGTGAGGGACTGCTTACAGGATGAAGAAGAATTGTTTAATCTCTACGCAGTATACACTGATGAATTCTTCAATCCCTATTTTGCATAGAATTTGCATTTTAACCAACACTGTTCGCGAGCAAGACAAATTGTTACAGATCGTAATAACACGCAGACATGCATTTGGGGATTTCTGCATAGGGTTGGACCTGGTGAGGAAAAGCTCTTTTGCAAGAGATGACACTGTTTTTATCACAGAGGGCAGATTCTGTACCTACAACCACAAGGGAATAAGGGAATCCAGTCTAAACAAGAATTGGAATGAAAACACCCTCACCCCACCCCGTTGTGCTTGGAATATCACCTAGATCCCCACACAGTGGGAGATTTTATATAGCATCTTGGCCTTATATTTCAGCAGAATCTAGGAGGAAAGAGGATATCTGCTTTGTCTCACCTCTGAATTTGAAAGGTGTATTTGTGGGGGTATGGAAATCCATATAAGGAAGCAAGAATCAAAAGATGAAGTGCCTAGCCAATGTTGTAATTGGACTGTTGGGTTATCTGGAAACAATATCATATTAGGAGAGAGGTTTTGAAGCTCGAAGGAGTCAAAGCAGGTGTTTGAATTGCTCCTTTTTTAATATCCGTTTGCTCTTTCTTTTTTTTCCCTTGTTTTTCAAGTGAAGTAGCCCACAGCCTTTCAAGGTTGCGACAACTGCCAAATGAATGCTTGGAAAGCATGTCTTATATTGAGTTTCCATATTCAGAGTCTTCCAACAGCTGATTCATCTTCATTTTTCAAAAGCATAATAAATGCTTGGGTATCTTCTTTTACAACTGTCAGTCTTTTACAACTAGAAAATACTAATTGGGCATTTTCAGTTGACAAATATTAAGCCAAAAATATTGTTAATCCCTGAGGTTGGATGCACTAGGTGTTGGTGGCTCAGGTCTTATTTTAGATCAGCTCTCACCAATCTTCACCCTTAGTGACTTCATGAGGAAATACAGCTGCCTTTGATATTTCTTTTAAAATTCTACAAATTATTTTCTGAAAACCTCAAAATTGGTAACTTTCTTGATGAGGGAGATAGACCCTGGAATAGCCAAGAGTACAAGAATTCCAGGTTGAATTCCTCTGTGTTTTGACGAGGTAGGCACAATTTATTTTGGGAAGGGAGTCAGAAATGCCATGTGCAAGAGCTCCAAAATCCCAAGTAATGTAGCCTGTTTTCAGGTCCTGAACTACTTTTGCTGAACAAAGCTGCATTGCACCAGCCAATATGCCCTCTATCTGTTCTGCGGAAGTTGATCCCTTTTGTGTGGATAATTAAATATTAATTGAGCTAGATGAGTTTGATCTATGTATTGGGAGAGACAGAGAGTGGCTCTTCTTGGATTCAGCATTCAGCTGGATCTTCTGTATTCCAGGAGGGTGTCCTGGCCAGGAAGCCAAAGATGATTTTCTCTAATTTTCACCTGTACCCCCTTTAAAAAAAAAAAAAGCGTGCACACTTTAAAATAAGAAGGCTTCAGTTTTGTCCTTGTACAGGATGGGAAAAATAATTTTTTTTGGTTTGTTTTTGATTCTATGAAAATCAAAATTTTCGTAGAATGGGGAAAATTGCTACTTATGCAGAGCCGAATTTAATCCTCATGTTGATGGTTGTGGCTTTGTGTGTTCTTGTAAGTGGGCTGCCTCTATAGGTTTGTTGATCCAATGGTAGGGTTGTGTCCAGTTTTCCTGTGTATTTTGCTCCTGTGATAACGGGGATATGATCAAATTTGTGCTCCTGGAAAGCACGTCTGTGTTCACTCAGTTCTAGTTTGGAGAGCAGAGGATGCAGTTGTGGACAGAGTTTGTTCTGTGGTTGGTGTAACTTCATGGAGACTGGTGTTGAAGGGGTAATGCAGTGAGTGCCCTGGAATTTGTAATACATTTGTGTTTTCCTTCTGTCTTTTTGCCAAGTCTATGGTGAAGGGCTCAAGTACTAAATTCCTAGAATTCCTTTCAAGGATGCTTTTTTCATTCTGGAGTGTTTCAGATGAAAACAAGCTACTGTTGGTCATCATGTGAAAAAGGAAGCATGTTCCTATATCTAGTACTGAAAGCACTGAAGGTAAAGGGGCTTCTAGGACCCAGAAGTTCTTCCTGAGCTTATAGGTTGTTCATCAACCTCACTGTTGATGGATCAATGCAGAAATAATCAATTTTGGCTTTTTGCAGAATTCCAATCTTGTTACTTATATTGCTCATTCTTTGAGGAAAATTAAAATCTTGGAATCAGACCCATAGTGGAAAAGACTTGCAGGAAGTTGTAATCTTGATTTAAAGGAACAGAAATGAGACTTCCTTTTCTAACCTAATCATAATCTCCTCTTTTAAATAAAATTGGTTTCATTATGTGAAGTACTTCCAGTGGAAGCTGTATGCTTGCTAGTGGAATCATTACAGTGTACAAGCTAATCCTTTTAACTCATTTCAATTACTTAAGATTTTTATTCCATGCATAAGGTAATTGAGACCCATTTTGGAATACGAGTATCATGTTGGTCACTTAGGTTCAAGAACAAGAATCCCAATGTACACAAAACATGCAGAGAGGGATTGCCAGAAGAGTAATATTGTCCTATGAAGAATCCAGAGGTGCTTGGATTTAGTGTGCTCAAGCAAAGACAACCTGAGGGGAAAAGGAAATGAGGCTGCTCTACAGCCTTCTAATAGGTTTAATCAGATAAAAAGCCAAGAGAAACTTAATTATGTATGAGATATGATTTCTCTAACGTACCACTGGACTGGATTCAACTCCTTCAAGGAGGTCCCTCTTGCTTCCATGTTTCTGTGCTTTCCTCTGTGTCATTTACAGTGTCATAATAATATTACACAGCACTCAACTTGGTGGTAAATGTGGCTACTTAAATATTTTTAAATACTTGTTTACCTAGTTATTTCACTCTTGCAACTACCATATTTAGTGGAAAATTGAATGCCATCAAACAAAGGGTTTGAGGCAGTGACCATCTCTCCTGAAATTGCTGTGGGGACTGGTAGGACAGCAGTTCTGGTCCTCTGGGTGGTGTTTGCCTGAACTGTCCTCATTCCACATTTACAAAGTCTCACTGTGCCTTCCCTTGATGCTGCTCTTTGCCCCACTCTGCTGTGATTACTGGTGACAGAAAAATAGCTGTGGCCACTCTGCTCTTGGCTGTTCTGTTTGGTGATCCAACCAGAATGAAACCAGTGTGCCATCTGAGAGAGCACATCCTCTAGCTTTAGAGGAAAGAAGGTTTTCCTGCAGTCAATAAGCAGTAAATTGAACAAGCAGAGAAGAGCTAATGAGAAAAACCACAGGCTTTTCTTTCTTTCTTTCAGCAGTAGATATCTAAAAGACTTTGTCACAAAGGAAAAGTGGTAGTTGCAAGTTAACCTGACTCACTGGTGTTCAATGTTGCTAATTTTACTGGTAGCACAGCTGCTGTAAGGCTGGAAGGTCTTATTCTTCTTTCAGCTGTGGGAGAGAACTGGAACTGCTTTGCTTTCAAAAAAGCTGTAATCCAATTTACATTTAAGTAAACAGGCAGATACATGGTTCTAGAATTTGCTCTGTAAAGAAGAAACTACATAGAGCGAAAAAAAATAAACCTTTTTTAAGTCATGGACAGGTTTGTTAAGAGTGTTAAGAGCCAAACCAGTTGTATTGCTCAATGTCTACCCTGTGCTTTAACATGGTTTGCACTATCATGAATCTGATGCAACTCCACTGCTATTCTTGCATTATTGAAATCAGGATTTGCTTGTTCCCTTTGCCTTTTATTCCTATCACGAGTCTTCCAGCACATTTTGTGCCAGGTGTAAAACTAAGATTGTAGCTGCAAATGCTTTGCTGTATTTAGCTCTAGTTGCTATGTGTGGTGGTAACAACCCAAAAATGATGCGTATTTCTCCCACTATGGGATAGAATGTCCCACCTCTGTGTCCTCGGTTGCATCAGCAAACACGCTGTGCTCCCATCACAACAGCTCCATGGTGAGTGACACTCTGGAGAAATAATTTCCATTTACTTAGAGCAACGAGACAGGGAAAATAATTATGTGTGTTAGAGCTGAACATCTGAACTCCAGAGCATTTTGTGGCTTTGTGGCTGTTTTTTAGCATCATAAAGTGTGTAAGACAGAGAGTGCTCATGGTCTGGGCCCCATGGCTGAGCTTGGCTTTTCTAGGTCTGTGTGTTCCAGTGTAAGGGGGTCATTTCAGCCATTACTCTGCTCTACAGTATCAATGCAATGAACAAGTCTTAGGTCTAACACAACCACTTGGAAGGTTAAATTTGTTAATTGTGGCCTTTAAAGGTAAAACAATATATATAGTTTTAAGAATGTTCTTGTTTTTATAACAGAGTAATGGGAATCTGCAAAAGGATGGAGTTGTTGTAGTGTACCAGCAGATTTGTGCCAGTGCTGGGTTTCACAGATGAAGTCTGTGAGGATAACAAGGAGGAAATTATCTGGATCAGTGGTGACTGTTACAGGGAATGGTGTGGCTGGTTGAGCCTGCATCCGCCTGCTCTCGATTTATCCTTCTCAGCTCTTGCTCATTTTCACCAATGTTTGGCAAACATCAAGTGAGTCAGAGAAGCCAAGTCCCTTCTTCCCCAGCCAGCTTCCCTTTCTCCCTGCAGGGTGCCTGGGGCCGGCAAGTATTGCACAGATTGCATCGCGCTCGCGCATCTCGCAGCCTTGTCACGCGTTCCTGCGGTGACAGGGGCTGAGCTGGGCTTAGATCCACCTGTCCTGCCTCTCTGGGGACATGGGGGCCACTCTGGAGGCAGCCATCTGCTCTCTCTGCCCTCATGGCACCCACCTCTCTTACCTGGCTGTCCCTGTCAGAGCTGCTGTGTTTTTGTGGAGCTGTGTCCCTGTCTGCACTGGCCGTGCTGTGTTGATGCTTTTGATGACATCTCTGGCTAGGGATGTTTTTTCACTCTGCAAATTGAGACTGACATATGTAGCATGTAGATATTTAGGTTAGGCACTGGGAGCCCTGGAGCTCTGAAATGCAAGGAACAGAGGGAGGCCAAAAAATACTAAGATGGCCAGAGGCTTTTCCATTCTCATTTATTTTCAGGAATTAATTATTTCAGAATCTTTCCTAGCTGATTAAGTAGGCTTCTTTTGTCTTGGTGACAGAAATTGCTGAGCTGAAAATTTGAACTTCCTGTCATTATGCCTCCACTGTGTAGAAATAATCCAGTATTTCTGTTTTCAGTAGAAATTTGCAGTACTCTTATTCATTCAGTGGGGTCCTAATAGTTTTTCATTTTCTCATTTATTTCTACTTCATTTAATTGTTCTCTGGCACCAGATATAGATGGAAAAAATATTTAAAAAGTAGATGGAGGTGGACCAATGTTTAAGGCTTCCTCAGAGCAGTTTCTAAAATTGTGTGAGAGACAGTGAATTACTTCAGGTCAGTTTTGATAAAAAATTATAGTTGAAAGGACATGCAACTGATTGCCCAATTCATCTTTCTCTATTTTAAATATCAATTTGCGGCATGGATAATGTAAAAGGTAAAGATGTAATACTACACAAAAAAGGCAGTGTATCCTTTTGGGCATTGCGAGTCAGTTTGGGAATTGGTTTGTCTTCTTCAACCCTTCTTGAAATAAAAATGTTCCTTGGGCATGCAGGAGTTTAGGGAGAGCAAAGGTAGACACCAACACACATTATCTCACCTCTTCTGTGCCCCTTCCAGCTGGCTGCACTTGGGTTACAAGCAGGTGCACAATTTGTAACCTACTTTTGTTTTCTCTGGGTTTAGCTTACACACACACACACACCAATTTAGCCCATGAATGAAGTGCTCTCTGGGGAGTAGGATCAGCTCTGAAGGAAAGGATAGAGGAAATGGCAGTAATTGCAGTTGGAAGTGATTTTCTAGGTTAAACAATGTACAGGTTTCTGCCACAAGCTGAGTGGTTCAGAAAGGGTTGATTTTATTTGTTCTATTCAGGCTTGGCTGCTGTGCATTTGTATTACACTGTAGTACTGGATCTCAGCAAGGAGAGCCTATGGATTTCAACTGGCACCAGGAATGCACAGATTCCTGCAACACTACAGCCTCATGATCAATTAAATCTGCTAATTGCTCCACTCCTAGGGCTCCTTTATAAGGCAGGATTTGAAGTGTGTGTCAGAGTAGTGGAGGCAGCAAAGAGCATTGGTGATAGTTTTGAAGTACGTGGATGGAAGTGGGAACTGGTGTTTATAAACAATTTATACCCTTCTATAGAATCTCTTCCTGTATTAAAAATTGTGCTGCTTTCCTCTGATCGAAAGACTGCTAGTCCTCCTTTTTCAAACCTTTTAGAAGTCTAATACATCTGGCAGCTTTCAGTATCAGAGAGCAGATGTCAACATAGAAATGTCAAGAAACAGTGGTACTTATTCATGGCGTGAGCCATTAGAAACCTTGTCTGCCTGTGCTGGTGGGGACACGGGTATGATCTAATCAGAAAGTGAATGAATGGGCATAAACACCAGGAGAAGGAGGCCCTGGGATGTGTGTGTGCGCGCACTTGGGTGTGTGGTGTGGTGCTGTGTCCCAGCCTGTTTGTGTTTTTTCCCTGAGCATGGCAACAGAACACACTGAGCTCCAGTCTGTGCTGGAGGTCACCCTGGGTTGGGTACAGCCAGCGGGGCCCTGCCAGCTGGGGAGCTGAGCTCTTGTTACTGTGCACCTCTGACAGAGCAGAGAGGGATGAACATGAGAAACAGTAGCTCTGGAACGGGCACAGATTTTCCAATCAATCTGTGATTCATGCTCATTAGCTTTGAAACACTGAAGAAAGGCGCTTTATGAGCTGGCATTTCCATTTGTGCTTTAGCTGCTTTACCCAGGCTGAAGACAGAATGATGACTGCAGCACTCGTGAAAACAAGGGGAAGAGAAAGAAGGAAACATGTTCTGTGTCTTGTCTAAAGGTCACTGCCCTGGTTAGAGATCACAGCCTCCCACTCAGCCCTTGGATCTGCTGTTAGCCTCTTATTTGGTATGAAATACAGGTTAGATGGGTCAAGTGTAGGATAATTTTCTTTGGTAACTGTAGGCACACAGCTGATGGTAATTTGGGGTGGGGCTGTGGTTGAGGCCATCCCTAATGGGCTACAGCTGTGCAGGACAGGTGAATAATATTAAAAGTAACGAGCCATGGAGTGCCCAGGGGCACTGACCAATCACCACAGGGAACAGAAGGCACACAGGTGCAATGCATGAACAAGAGGGCATAAAAGGTTGGGCTAAAGAGCAAGAACAAGCTGATACTTGCAACCTTCTGAAAGTGGCATGATGTTGCTCTGTATGGGCAGACGCCTGAAACCTTCTGAAACTGTATCCTGATATTCCCTGTATCGTGGCAATCCCAAGTGTGACGTGTGCTGTGCCAGGTAACAGTTACCTTCAGAGCTGGGGGGGGAAAGGTGTGAATATTCCTTCCTGTACTTTGTGTTCCCCACCTGAAAGAAAAGCCAGGCTTTTGTTGTTGCATTCATTTCTAATTAATGTCTTGTAATAGTACAGGAGGTGTTTCTCAAGGAAGCCAGGGCCCTTGCAGGGCTTGCAGCCACTGCAGTTGTGTTTGGTGGTGTAAGTGTGTGCAGGCTTGTGGCTAATTATATGTGATGCTGTGTGTTGGTAAATGCCTCTCTCCCCCCTGCTCATCAGCAGAACTGCTTTTTTCACAGCCACATCCCCAACAGAAGCAGCAGGCGATGGCTTTCAGTTGGAAAACAGCTGCCAGGAGCTCATTATGCACTAATGTACACTTTAAGAGTCAAGATTGCTCCTTTGCAGAAGGAGCTTACGAGTGTGGCCCATTCCAAATGTGCCTGACAGCAATTAGAATAGTGATGTACAGCAGGCCTTTCCTAGAAATCATTGTAAAGCCCAGGTAAAACCTCTGAACAGAGGATTGTGCTTATACAGCACTTCTGGATATGGTATCCCAATTTCTTTTAGTGATTGAGGAAAAAAGTCCAGCTGCAAGTCTCTCCTGCACATTGTAGTTTCATCTAAATGGGAACCAGATGCACTTCAAAAACCCAAACCAAACAATTGCTGAATGTGAGTGGTAAATAGAGTTAAAGAAATTAACCTTTTTGAAATAGTCAAAGTGATGGAGATATGGTTACAAACTGGTTTGGTATGAGTTGGAATAAGGGAAGCTTCATGTGTTGGATGTTGATGCTGGAGTCCATGGCTAAGGGTGATTCACATGGGAAGGCACATTTGAACTGGGATCTTCTTTTCTTTTGTCTTACCAATCCTCTTGGGAGGATTAATGTGATTCTGAATTTTATTTTATTTTGTTTTTCCTGAAGGAGGAAACAAACACTTAAGCTTTTACTGAAACTTTCTGAGAAAATGGATGTAGATATCCATAAAAGAAAAGCTCTAGTTAATACAAAGGAGACTGCATGCCTCAGATTGCAGTCTTAGATTGCAGTCTTAGAAGCCTCTGAAGTCTTACAGTCTCCAAAGGCCATAACACAGCTCTGGCATTTGTAATTTTGTTTAAAAATAAGTTCTGAAGGTGATCAGGCTATGGGTTTGGGTCTCAGTGTTCCAAGCCTGGGGCCACATTTAGACAAATGGTGTGAGGCAGCTCTGCCCCCAGGTGAATGTTCTTCCTTGGAAGCAGAGTCAGAAATTCATCTGGGTTTGAGCTCCTCTCTTCTGCCCTGTACAGCATACGAGGGGGAAGGAATGGAAGTGAGCAGCTGAGAGCATAGAGAAGGTGAGGCTGATTTTTTTGTGAGGGTTTCAGTGCTTGACTAGATCATCAGGGAGAGGTCTTTTCACTATTATGTGCTTATAAAACCCCTTTATTGGTACAACTTGAAAAGCAGGTAACGATTTAGTGCTTTTTTTTCTGAAAATGTCTAAATTGTAATTTGCAGGAACATGAAATGAGAGTGTGATTTACATTGCTGTAGTGCTTGATTTGACCATGTGAGATTGGGCTGCCATTCTGATGGTGGTGATATTACTAAGAACTCATTTTCTCAAACAGCATTTTTCATTATTGCACCTAATGTGCTTTACAGGAGAAAATTGGTATCACTGCAGGCAGTGACTTCGCAGTGGTTTGCCTGGGGCAACCTCAAGCGCAAGTGCCAAAACAAGGCTGAGGATCCAATGATCCTCAGCTGTTCTGCATCTCTCCTACTGTTGAGGACCATGTCCAGGGGCCTTTATTCCTCACATCCCTTCTTTTTAAAACCCTGCCTCTTCTCTGCACTCTTCCTGCCCTTTACTTTTTACCCAAAGACCACCTGAGCCCAAAGTCTTTTCTCAGTGATTACTCAAAGTATTCAGGAACCCATTCAGGTTGGATGTGCCATGGACCCTTACCTTAGCTGTGTTCAGATAAAACCCACAGCTCATTTTTAGAACCTGAGTCAAAGCTTGCTGAAATTTATGGAAGGATTTTATTAACTTTAGTAGTTTTGACTGCTTTTTAGTGGCTTTGAAATTCCTAACATCAGAAACAAGTTGAGTATTTTCTTGTTTACCTTTGTTTATGGCTACATGAATAACTGAATTGGGACTGGTTTTCAATGTACTTAGAAATTAGATTGATAAATTCTGAGTCCAGGTGTTTAATCCTTCTCTGGAAAATTTTTCCTTGTTACCTAATAAAATTACTGGCTGGTTTTATTGTTGTAGTAATGACAGCCATTAGTCTTGTACTGGTGTTTGTGGAAAGATCTAGTACGATCACTCTGTGTCCCAGTGTCTGCCATAAAATCCAGCAGATACCTGTGGAAACATGCAGCTTCTTCTCTTCCTGAAACATTTCAATTCACCTTTAAATTCTAAAGGCAGTTCTCAGCTCTGACCTACTGCATCTCAGCAGTGAGGGTTGGGTAAGTCTATCCCATACTGCCTTCAGGTGGTGAAATGTATAGATGGATTATTCCAGGTGGCATTACAAGATTTTCTTCTGGAGAGAGTTATTTTCACTGATTTTTATTTTTAAATTATTTTTTCTAACCTTCAGAGTTTTGTTTCTCTGGTTTCCTACAAGCCTCCCAGTACTGTTGGAAATCATAATGAGTTTTTGGCAAATCAGTTTGCATCATTGTTTCCAAAATACGACGTTGCCCTTTATTGTGCTTGAATCTGAACACCCTGGCACTGCCCTGTTAGATCAGACAGAGCCCCCAGGCTGTGGCAGGTTTGGAAGGTGATTTCACTCGGGCTGTTGTGCTGTTCTGCACTGCTGGAAGCCTTCCTCAGAGTTTTGCTGTGCAGGCAGTGCAGCCTTGAGGGTGATCTCAGAGGTGGCACATCCACATAGTGCTCCAAGGACAGAGGGAGGGGACATTAATTGTGAGATTGTTTGGGACAGTGGCACTTGTGGCAGATTGCTCTCAGTGCAGGAGTCACTTCCAGGGGTAAGGATGATATCATTGGATGCATGTGCTGACAGAGAATACAGTTAAGATTTACTTACTGTCACATGTTTTTGGTGTCCAGAATTTCAATCTCCTGTTGGCTGTGGTTCAGAGCAGTGGGGAGGGCAATGCAGGCAGTTATTAGCATGAAATGAGTGTGGAGAAGATGAGCTGCTGATACAGGAGAACTACAAACAAAATTCCAGGTGCAGAAAGTGCTTACAAATAACAGCAGGGATTATTAGGGGCTTATTCTCTTTTCATTGCTTGTTGTATTATGAAGTATTTTGGGAGAGAGGTGAAAGAAACATAATTTCTTTACATTGATCTCATTCAACCTGTATTAAAGTTGTTCTGAATCTTTAGGTTTGGCCTTAAAGGTTCAAATGGTTGCTGAAGCCCTTTGTCCACTCCAGCCACTGTCACTTCATGCAGTGCTCAGAGGATTTTTTTCTGAGGTCGTTAAATGCCTTCCATGTATCTGTCTCCTTAAATAAAGAACTATTTCTTCAGCTGTTCTAAATGAAGAAATGTTTCTGTAGCCTCTGAGAACTTATTAACTGCAGGGGTTTCACAACTGGATTGGTGGTACATAATATAGTTGCAGTGAAATAAAATGGAGACTCAGAAAATTATGGAATGGTTTTAGAGAAAGTAATTGGAAAGCCAAAAAGGAATAACTTTTGGAAAAAGAATTGTGTTTTCATTCTAATAAATACAGGGGTTTTATCAGCATCTCTCTATTGTATAGATATCATGTTGAAAATACTGTTTATCACCCCTTTCCTTCATTTCTCCTTTTGATATTTTTATGGAATATGCCTAAAACCTCTGTCTCACTGGCCTTGGCTGACAGCCAAGCATTTTGTTCAGAGTTTATTCAAGTTCCTGTCCTTATGCCATTGGCATTGTCACCCCTGTGCAGGTGCTGTGCTCCCTCAGAGGGAGTGTGACAGCAGGCAGTGGCAGCCTGGGCATGGCCAAGATTAATGAGAGCAGCTTCCTTCCCCACCACCTTCCCTGTCTTCAGCAGAAGAGGTGCATTCCCATACCTTGTCTCCTTGAAAAAAGATGTCATTTTGGTTTAGAATATAAAGAAATCAACTCTCAATGATTTGTGCAGTACTTTCTCACAAAACTTTCAGTCTGGGAGCTCCAGACTTTTGTGTCCTCCTGGTACTGGTGACAGGAGTTTCAGCTCCTCCACAATAACTGCTGTATTTTCAATCATTCTTAATTAAGCCAGGAGGGGTTGCATTTGAGGTATGCCAAAGACAGCAAACAGCATTGGACTTAATTTAGACTGCTGCTTTAAAAAAGTGGAAGGCTCTAAAGCAGCATGGTATTTTAGGTCTTTTGGTGTTTAATGAGTAGATAGTTGGAAATATATCTAATTCTCTCTCAGGTTCACTAGTTTTTTTCTATTTCTGTGTTGGAGCTCTCAAGATGTTATTGCTCAGAGTAACTTGGGCATGACACTTGAGCTTCATGTCATCTACTCTGTATTTGCATTTGTGTATTAATTTGAAACCCTATACATATTTATTTCTTGTAGTTTACATTTTAAAAAAGTAATTAATATTTAAAAGCCTGCAAGAGTGTTTTCAGAAGGGTTTGTATCAATTTGGCTGCATTTATTTAGACATTCCTAGGTCAGTATGAGTGCTTGTGTGTCACCTCAGAAATGTTTAGTTGAAGGTGAGGATGCTCAGGGTAACCTGCTAATCACAGCCAGTTTAAAAGGATATTATGTCACTGAGACTTGCTTAAATCCCAGGCTGCAATCTTATAATTCCCTTTGGTAAAAGGCATTTCAGGGCTTTTACTGTGCCATTTTAGCATGAGTAGTTCTGCTTTTAAAATGAATCTTGGAGATAAACTCTGTTCTTCATTAATGACTTTCAGAGTGAAGGAAGAATGTGCCCATTTTAGTGATTATTTGTAGACAAGAGGCGGAGGGGTTGACTTCAGATGGCTGTAATGGAAGTTACAAATGAGGAAGACTGAGAAATGTTGAAACATAATCAACAGCTTTTCTAAATAATGTGTTTAGTGTGGGGATGGAGTGTGTCTGCTTTTTTCCTGGAGGTGCATATGTGCATCTCACAGTGGGGAATTTCAGCTTTAAATAAGCATTTCTCTCTGTGCTGTTCTTTAATGAACATTGAGACTATCAGCTCCATGGTTTACTGAGATAAATTTTAGTAATTTTAATAACACGCACAGAATTAGCAGGAAATAATTTCATATAATTTGATCCAAGCCCTCATGTTTCAGACTAGGAAGACCTACTTTCTCACTAGGCTTTTAAAAGCGTAACTGGTTGAAAATTAATGAACCTCTGCTGCTGTCTTTGATCTTTAAGGTCCCTTCCAATCCAAACCATTCTGTGACTTGGTTACACCCTCTGTGTGTCAACAAAGGAGTGGGAGTAGGTTAACAAAGAGATGATTAATTTTTATGCTGGAGGACAAAGACCACTTGAGATTGCACCAAAATTCACCTGACAAATTCATAGTTGGTGTTTGAAAGGTGCCAGTCCCCATTTTTACTGAAATAAAGTAGAAAACAACCCAAACTGCAGAAATTTTAAAATTAATTTCATCCTTTGTCTTATCTATGACCATTTCTGGTTTGTATGTTAATTTTCTTGAAACAAGTGTCCAAATCAAAGGCAAATCTTCATTACTCAGATGTACGTTGGAATTAGCGTTATCTGCAGCAGGCTTGGAATTTTTTTCTCTGATTATTTTCCTCAGAAGATTTTTTTTTGCCCTACCAGGCAATGCTTTTGAAGAGACAAATGGAGTAAGGAGATATCTCTGTTTGTGTTGGAAATAACAAGTAATGCAATTAGTGGATGACTGCATGAACAGTAGCAATTAGAGCTGAAGAACATACGAAATATGTGAGTGCAGAGCCATATTTCTGTGTCATCTGCACTGGCAGAAAACCAGAAAAACTTCACTCAGATGGGTAGAATTGTTGACTGATATGTTTTAAACTTTTTGGTCTAATTTTACCCAGCTCTGAGTTTTGAAGTTTCAACCAGCTTTTGGGCAGTGTGATGAGTAGGGAAAATTGGAGTCCATCTTCTCCTCTTCTCATTGAGGGAAGGTAAAACACATGTGGGAAGCATCAAGCTGCTGAAATTTCTGCAAATCCAGTATCTCATCTCCAGCACTCACAATTCAGAGATGCATAGCAAACAATAGGAAATAACCTTATTTTTGTAATTTTATCTCCCTCTATTCCATACCAGTTTGCTTATGCAGGTCCATTTGAAAGACCTTATTAAAAAAACAAAACACCCACTCTGGAAATTGTAATCTATTTGACATGATGAGGTTCTTAACAAATTGATTTGTCTGCTCCTGGTGGTCATTATTTCCTTTATGTCAGGGCTGCTCCATTGTTCTGGAAGCCCTCAGTGTAGTTCTGTGAAGGTTATCCAGTTTTCCCTGTGATGCAGTCGCAGGAGCCATTTGCAGTTGCAGTCCCGGTGCTGCTGAGCCATGCAAGTGTCACTGGGGCAGCTCTGCAGGTGTCACCGAGGCCACACAGCCAGAGCATGACAGTCACTGTGTACTTGGGATCTCAAAGAGGAGAAACAGTCCTGGCCAGGGCAGCAGGGTCTTGCTCAAAACCCTTACCCTTTGACTGGTTTAATCGATATTTTTTTTAAAGTCTTTTTCTAGGTATCAAAATTTTGGTGGATCAGCCAGGAACTCTTATTTCACTGGTGTCTTCTGCATAGAATCATGGAGTCATTTAGGGTGGAAAACCCTCTAACATTATTGAGTCCATCTGTTCCCCTAGCACTGTCAAAGCACAGTCCAGCACTGTCCCCCACTGCTAAACCATGTCCCCAGGTGCCAGGTCTGCACCTCTTTTAAATCTCTCCATGAACTCTCCACCACTGCCCTGGGCAGCCTGTTCCAGAACTTAACTTTCCCTTTTTTTCCCCCTCTCCTTTTCCTTTTTTCCTGAACTTTGGTAGAAATCACAAAATGCAACCTCTTGCTGCTTTTAAATTTTAACTGTTTTCCACAGCTTGGTTAGCAACCTCTTTGACTGCTACAGTTACTTATACCTTCTGAATATAAGAAAAAGAAAGGATAACAAAGGCAATCAATATTAGTTGCAGCTGCTGGTACTGAGTACAGCCAGTTTTTCAGTATAGGAACTTTGTCCCTAAGCCTATTGTCGCTCCATCATCACCAGTTCCAGTCTCTTGAGATTTTGTCACCTCAGTGACACTGCAGGGGATTATAGTAATTAGCCCAGTCTTTCAGACACAGCTATTGAGCCTCCTGGAACAGCGTGGCCAGCTTTTGGATCAGTGATCTCACCACCCTGGGGTGGAAGAAAGTTAAGGTGCTGTATTGTAAGTGATCAAATGGGTCTGAG